>NW_024068776.1:0-98759 GCF_009389715.1 Phoenix dactylifera
CAATAGATCTACTTTGCTCATCCTTTACAATTTCTACAAGATGGGGTCATAGATATACCTTCTTCATGCCAATCTTCTATAAGAGTTTTCTTGTGGACTAACGTTGGTCAATGAAGATCCCCTTTCCTGTTTGTCTTAATTTGGAGTTTGAGAGAAGATGTTAAATTCATTCATCATATTTCAAACTCACTTTGCAATATAAACTCTTCATTAGTAGAACCAAAAAGTGAATGTCATCAATGTGTGGCTATGAGCAAGCAAGATATCATAGATTCTTTCTTTTTGATGCATAGATTTATCACTATTACTTTCTATCAACAAGGTTACCTAAGCTTTTATATATCAAGCTTTTGATGCTTGTTTTAAAATCACATATTGCTTTATCATATATGTAATGTGTAATTTTTTAAATATGGTGGTTATTTAACATAGATCTACTTTTTAATGAAATAACCACCATAGGAGTGAATTCTACACATTCATTTGACAGAATATAAAGCTCATGAGTCAAGCAAATGATAGTGGTGATCTTTACTTTTAATCATGCAAGAATCAAGATCTATTTCATCTTTTCTTGATTCAGTCTTTTAGTAGTTATCAATTTTTCTTCATTAAGTGCATTTCTGAAAAACTCAATTTTGTTATAATTATTCAACCAAGTTTTTCAGATTGTTATATGTAAAAGATTAACCATATATAATTTGATCTTAGTATCTTGACAGTAAATCATTAGTCTCATAGAGAATAAGACGACTTGATATTTTTGCAACTAAAATCCTTTCATTGAATATTCTATATGCATTGCTTGATGAATGATATCCAAGGATAGACATATCTCTATCAGATTTGGCATTATTTTTCATAAGAACATATCAAGCATAACATGTACGACTGAAAAATATGAGAGATACGCAATAGTTCATTTTTTTTATTTTTCAGAAGATCAAAAGAAGTTTTCATCAACATAGATCTAATAGAAGTCATATGTATGACAAGTATTGATGATAGCTTTTATAAAGGCCATTTAAGTAGATGGCTATCATACAACATTGCCTTTTTTCAATTCTTCAAAGATTCTATTAATCCTATTTTACTTATAGTGTTACTTGGTGCCAGAAACAATTGTATTCAATATTATTTTTCTGTGCACAACTTAACACAAAAATTGGTTTTCAAAACTATGCCGTGATTCATAGTTTGCAAACCTTTATCATTTGATCCGCTTTTACAAGATTTAGTAAATACAGAAAAAATACTTTCAGTTTTTATTCTCCAAGAACAAGTCCAATGTAAGCTTTTGAAGACTTAGAGATGGAAACAACATCTTTAGATTTAGAGATGATTTTTGTTTGTTTCCTTAGTTAGCATGCATAGCAAAACTTTGACCTTTAAGTAGATAATCTAAGCAAGCCTATGGCAAGGTCTTTTGAGATTAAGTAACATACTAGCATGAGTTGATTCTATGTGCCAAGGATAGGGTTTCTTTAAATCTTGGTATTCATAAGTGCATATATTCAAAAGCATACCAAGTACACATTATCATATTGATGATCAATAAAAATAATGCCATGGATAAAAATTCTTAATCAAGCATATAGAGGATTCATAGAATTATTTTTAATAAATTAATTAATCATTTAGCAACTTATCCAATAGTGAGTGGAGCATACAAAAAAAATGAAGTGATTTGAATATATTTTCTTTTCATACCCCAAAAAAAAAATATCACTTATATCACAAAAATGATTAATACTTTCAAGTTATGTTTTAATCAACTAATAAAGTAATTTCAATACGAGAAGATGTAAGAATTACTTATTTCATTCTTTCTTTCATTTAAATCATTCTTTTTAATTACATTTTAAATTCAATTCTTTAACACATGTCTAGAGCACCCATTGTTTAGATAACATCTTCATTAGAACCTTGGATAGCTAGACATGCATGCTGAAAGAATAATCATATTTTCAATTTAGGAACCCAAGCTCTTTTGGGTCCTTGTAGGTTAGCTATAATTGTTCCTTTTGGAACCCATATTCTCTTAATAGCTATTTTGTCCATGAATTTACAGATTTTAGGATTACAAGGGATGTATTTCTGTATCCTCTTGTTGAATTTAACAAACTTAGATCGAACATGAGTAGTAGGAAAACTTTTAATTTTCTGTTTCTCCCTTTTTGGTTCATCAAATTTGTAATGTATAGATTTAGGAACAACAGAAGAGATTTTACTTAGCTTTTGTTTATAAGAATCTGTTTTAGAGTAATTAAAAACTGTTTTAACAAACATATTCTTAAACGGTTTTTGGGTGTACCAAGGTTGATATCCTAATGTAACTTTATCAAATTCAGCTCTTTGATTATTTATCATTAGGTTCAATTTTTCAGAGCTGAGGGTAAATCTTTCAACAACAGGTTTTAATCTGTCAACTTCTTTAGTTAATCTTCTGTTATCTTCTGAAAGTAACTCATTGTTTTTCTTAAGTTTATCATGACTTTCAGTGAGAAGTTGATCTCTTTGATTTAGTTCTTGATTTTCTTTAATTAAGATTTCAGTTTTACTGGTTAGTTTCAGTTTTTCATCTATTAGAATTTGATTTTCAATCTTCAAGTTTTTGTTCTTACAAATAAGTTTCTTATATTCTAAATACAAATCAGAAAAGGCATCATGGAGTTCATCAAATGTAAAATTGCTTTCAGTTTCAGCATGTACCTCTTGTGCCACCAAGCATGAATTTTCAATGTGATACTGCTCTCCTTCTACACATGATGTTTCAGATTTGTTAATGCATTCATATTTGTCTTCAAGCATGTTCCATATTTCTTTAGCAGTCATGCAAGAAGATATGCAATTAAACTCATTCCTATCTAGTGCACAATATAGTAGGTTCATGGCTTTTGAATTTTGTTGAGCCATTTTCTCATTATGACTAGTGTTTGTGTGTGTTCCATTGACTATATGCTCCATAAACTATAATCAACTGATTGTATAAAAATGCCGCATGCGTATTTTCCAATGTGTATAGTTTATGCCATTAAATAGTGCAGGTGTATCAATTGATTGTCCTTCTCCTAGAAAACTATCTATTTGAGTTGTCATGATCTTTGGCTCTAGTCGGTTAAGACTACAAATAATATTTGAGCACCTACTCTGATACCACTTGTTGCCCAGTAGATACAACCCAAGAGGGGGGGTGAATTGGGTCTTTTAAAACTTTTAAACTACTTCTAGTACTTTTTGATTAATTATGCTAAGTTGTATATATGCGCAGTGAAAGTTAAACTTAGCAACAGTTTGATGTATAGAATGTGACTTGATTAAATATGCTTGCAACTAAAGGATGTCCAGATAAGAGTTAAGCAAGCAGTTTATCTACGTAAGTGAGTGTGTTAGTTAGACAATAAGCAGAAGCATTACAAACACAACAAACATATAGTGGTTCGGTGCACCCCAGCACCTACATCCACTCCCCAAGACTTCTTGGAAATTTCACTATAATCCTACAGATTACAGCCGGTTGTTTTACAAGCTCACAACCCAACTTGTTGTTTTACGAGGTCACAACGAACTCGAACGGTTTTCCCAGGCTCACCGACTAGAACCACCCCCGATTGTTTTCCCGAGATCACAATCGAACCCTTACACATTGGTTTTACCCTCGGCTCACCAACAAACCTAAACCCCGTTGGTTTTTCCTTTGGCTCACCAACAAACCTTACACCGTTGTTTTCCCTTTGGCTCACCAACAAACCTTTAACCCCTTGATTCAATCCCTTGATTGAATCAAGTTACAAAATATTAAAACAAAGAATAAAAACAAATCAAAGCTTCTTAAACAAGCAAATCTAACAATATAAACAAATAGAGTAAAGAGAAGCCCTCAAACGAGTTTTGAAGATGGAGGAGCTCGACTTCTTCTTTACTTGACCCTCTTCTGATTTGGCACGAAGTAGAGGATCACCGCGGCAGCACACGGATGGAGAGGAAGCTTTGGGATACACTTGGAAGCTCTTCTTCTCTCTATTTCACTTTGAATGGCTCTTATTGTGCTTATGGGAGATTTCCCTTGGAATCTCTTCCCTAAATGTTTTCTCCCACTTCCATAAGTTCTCTCCTAGCTCTCTTCTTGTTTTTATAGCTTTTGATAACGTGGAAACAAGAATATAGCCGTTAGAGACAAAAATAGAGCCGTTGGAACCAGTCTGCACCTCCTGACAATATGACCGTTGGGATCGGAGTCGACTCGCGCGATCAGGAGTCGGCTCGCCTGTTGCAGGAGTCGGCTCGTGTTTTACCGGAGACGACTCGCCCACTGTTCCAAATTTGAATTAAAGTGCATGCCTTGACTGCGAGTCGACTCGGCTTAACCTGGAGTCGACTCGCCAACTTCTGGAGCTGACCTGGCAATTTCGGAGTCGGCTCATCCACTGAAGTCCGTGGATCCAATTTTGAATTTTGTCCTCTCGAGTCGACTCGACTGTCCTGGGAATCAACTCGAATCTCAGAGCCCGAACTCCCGATCCTCTGTCTTTTGGCTCGTCCAGTCTTGGAGTCGACTCGAACTTCCTTGGAGTCGACTCGGCTCTCAGTTTGCGAAACACAGCCTTCTGCCATCTTGGTGTAGCGCTGCCTTGGAGTCGACTCGAGCTGTCTGGGAGTCGACTCGAATCTCAGAGGCAGTAACTTGGTTTTCTGTCTGTTGATGGTCGCGGAGTCTCGGAGTCGACTCGTGCAATGCGGGAGTCGACTCGAATCTCAGAGTCCCAAAAATGCTCTCTGACTTTTTTCCTTGTGTTCCGCTGAGAGTCGACTCTTGCTTTCTTTGGAGTCGACCTACCAACCATCGGAGTCGACTCGCGTTCCACTGGAGTCGACTCGAATCTCAGACCCGAAAACTGCTCTCTGACTTTTCTGCCTGTGACTCCTAGGAGTCGACTCATACTTCTCCGGAGTCGACTCGGTAAACATTGGAGTCGACTCGAATTCCTCAGGAGTCGACTCCAAGACTATTCTTTTGAATTTTTTCTTTGATTTTACTCCTCCAATTTGAATCCTTTGAACTTTAAGCTTGGGCCAATAAATTGTAGCTTTCTTCCAACTTGAGAGCTTTGGAGGCCTTCTTGTGTTCTCCCAACTTGCTATGTTCCTTGCAAAATAAATATCTTTCTCCTTGCAACATAAACATTAGTATCTATACTTCAAGGTTTTGTGATCATCAAAATCAATCTATGAATCAATCTTTGGGTCATCAGATTTTATCCCTTTCACAAGTCAAATATATTATTTTTGTTTTGCTTTTCCTTAAGATGAAGTATTTGCCTTTACTTAGATTTTACTTCTCTTGAATAATATCCATTTTCTTTTCTTTATCTCTCTCTCTTTTTGTTATTCTCAAGTAATTTACATGAAAGAGCAGAATAAAGAATTAATCTTATGTATCATATATATGTATATCATGCAAACAATATTTTCATTATGCTCATGGATTCATAACTTCTCACAAGTTATTTTACATCCAAAATTTTAAGCATATACTTGTGTATTTCATGGTTATGATATAGGCTAAGAAATCATTTAGTTTGGGCAAACCATGAAACAGTTTCTAAAAGTATAAGTCAGTCAATACACATATAGACATGATATCAAAAATTAATAATTAAAGAATTTAATCATGCCATCATAAGATTTAAGTTATTGACTTTGCTCAATTAATTTGTGAGAAAGGTATCTAAAATTACCTATTCATTATATATATTCTTCAAGCCAAACTAGATTTCTTATATGTGAACTTTTGGCTGAAGAAGATCCTCTCTCTTGTTTGCATGTGAATGTTTATTGTATCTTATGTGGAGGTGTCCTTCAAGTTGAAATCACTCATTTTCTTGCTCAAGGATTCTGCATTATTAACAAACTCCTTTTCTTTCTTGAAAGAAAGTCTTTAGTTTCTTTAAGATACAAACTATTCATCCAACATATTTCTAACTAGATGACTCAATATAAGATAAGACAATAGTTGATTATTGAGTCACTATACTCAAGAGATTGCCTAAATATAAGTAAGTACATATCACTTGAACTAAAGAGATAGTTTCATTAACCAAGATAGTTCAAGGATAAGCATGTGAGTCAATAGAAAGATTTATCAAGGTCAAATTAGTTTCTTATTTCCAAAATCAATTTAGTTTAGATTCTATTTGCTTAAGATAATTATTAATAAGACATGTTAGCTAAGTTTTAATCAACTTTATCTTAAACAGTTGTTTCTATCAAAATTCTGATTATGATTTATTTGTTATTAATAAAATATGATTCATTAAAGTTAGATTGAAGTCTTGCACAAGATCACATAATGAGCATACAATCTGGTCTACTAGCTGTATGCTAAAATAATTATTCTATCATGCTTCAATACAGCTTTAAAACAATAAATCTACTTTGCTCATCCTTTTCAAATTCTACAAGATGGGGTCATAGATATACCTTCTTCATGCCAATCTTCTATAAGAGTTTTCTTGTGGACTAACGTTGGTCAATGAAGATCCCCTTTCTTGTTTGTCTTAATTTGGAGTTTGAGAGAAGATGTTAATTCATTCATCATACATATTTCAAACTCACCTTACATGAGCTTAGTAAAATCTTCATATAACTCTTCATTAGTAGAACCAAAAATGATGTCATCAATGCATACTTTGAGCAAATAAGATATCACAAGTTCTTCTTTTTGATGCATAGATTTATCACTATTACTCTCTATCAAAAAGGTTACTTAAGCTTTTGTATCATGCTTTTGATGCTTGTTCCAAATCACACATTGCCTTATCATATATGTAATGTGTAATTTTTTTTTTAAAATATGGTGGTTATTTTACATAGATCTCCTTTTTAATGAAATAACCACATAGGAGTGAATTCTACACATTCATTTGACAGAATATAAAGCTCATGAAGCAAACGAATGATAATGGTGATCTTTACTTCTAGTCATGCAAGAATCTTATCAAGATCTATTTCATCTTTTCTTGATTTAGTCTTTTAGTAGTCATCAGTTTTTCTTCATTAAGTGCATTTCTGAAAAACTTAATTTGGTTATAATTATTAACAAGTTTTCAGATTGTTATATGTAAAATATTAACCATATACATACATAATTTAATTTTAGTATCTTGATAATAAATCATTAGTCTCATAAAGAATAAAATGACTTGATATTTTTGCAACTAAAAACTTTTCATTGAATATTCTATATGCATTGCTTGATGAATGATATCCAAGGATAGACATATCTCTATCAGATTTGGCATTATTTTCATAAGAGCATATCAAGCATAACATGTACGACTGAAAAATATGAAAGATATGCAATGGTTCATTTTTCATTTTTCAGAAGATCAAAATTTTCATCAAAAATAGATCTAATAGAAATCATATGTATGACAAGCAGTGATGATAGTCTTTTAAAAATTATTTAAGTAGATGACTATCATACATAATTATCTTTTTTATTTCTTCAAGAATTCTATTAACCCTATTTTACTTATGATGTCCTTGGAGCTGAAATAATTAAATTTAATATTATTTTCTGTATAACCTTAATCAGGATTTTGGTTTTCAACACTGTGCCATGATCTTCACAGTTTGGAAACCTTTTTCATTTGAAACGCTTTTACAAGATTTAGTAAATACAGAAAAATACTTCAGTTTTATTTTTCAAGAACAAATCCAATGTAAGCTTTTGAAAACTTAGAGATGGAAACAACATCTTTAGATTTAGAAATGATTTTTATTTGTTTCCTTAGTTAGCATGCATAGCAAAACTTTGACCTTTAAGTAGATAATCTAAGTAAGCCTATGGCAAGGTCTTTTGAGATTAAGTACATACTAGCATGAGTTGATTCTATGTGCCAAGGATGGTTTCTTTAATCTTGGTATTCATAGTGCATATATTCAAAAGCATACCAAGTACACATTATCATATCTATGATCAATAAACAATAATGCCATGAATAAAAACTCTCAATCAAGCATATAGAGAATTCATAGAATTAATCTTAATAATGATTAATCATTTAGCAACTTTATCCAATGGTGAGTAAAGTATCCTATAAAATGAAGTGATTTGATTATATTTCCAAAAGTATTTTCTATATCACAAAATTGATCAACACATGCAATTCATACTTTAATCAAATACTAAAACAAAAATAATGATGAGATGCAAGGATTACTGATTTCATTATTATTATTATTTAAAATTACTTTTCATAAGTATATTTTAAGTTTCAATGTGTCTAGAACACCCATTTGTATGAATCTATTTGTTTCATGGGTATCTTGGCACATCTATGTCTACATCCTCATATTTTCATTTTGGGTACCCAAGCTTGCTTGGGTCCTTGAGAGTTAGGACATATGGTTCCTTTTGGAATCCAAATCTGTTTGATAGTAATAACTTTACCATTTGATTTAATTGTGTTAGAACGATAGGTAAAGTTGTTATGCCCATTCTTTTCATTTTTGAAATAGGTTATCTTATTTAATGGTTTGCTTGGTGAATTGATAACCTTTTTCCCTAGAGATTTATGACTAAGTGAAGGAGTCAAGCTAAATTTTGATTTATCAAAATCAGCATGTTGGCTTTCAAACATCATTTTTAATCTTTCTGAACTTACAGTGAATTTGTTAATAAAAGATCTTAATTGATTGATTTCTTTACTTAAGTTTTGATTTTCTTTAATTAAATTCTGATTTTTCTGAATCAATTGTTCTGAATTTGACCTTAAGATTTTCAGAATTTAGTTTATCTTGTATTTCATCATTAGAATTTCTTTCTTTTGAAATTTTCAAATTTAGTTTCTTAAAGATTTTTATCCTTCACAGCTAATTTTCTACATTCACCATACAAATCATGAAAAGCATTTAATAATTCATCATTAGAGAATTCTTCTTGAAAAACATTTGATATAAGAGAAGATTCCGTTTTTACCTTGTCTTCTTGTGCCATAAAGCACAAGTTAGTTACTTCTTGTAGTTCCTTGGAGCTAATATCATTATTGTTGCTCCTAGCTTTTATTTCCTTGCTTGACTCTTCCTTGGTCAAGACTTTCTTCCTTTTTATCTCTTTCTTTCTTTCTTGCTTCCTCTTCTTCTTTGTCTTTAGGAAGCTGATTTGCCTCAGAGTCGACTCGGTCCTTATTGGAGTCGACTCGGTTAACTTGAGGGTCGACTCTGGAATACTTGGAGTCGACTCGACTGAGGTGGGAGATTCAACACCTTTTTCTGCAATCTCATTGTTAGTAGGCAATTGAAGCACATGCGAGCTAATCTGAGATTTATCATAAATATTTTCTAAAGTATCCCAGATCTCCTTAGCAGATAAGCATGCAGAAATTTCATTAAACTTCGTTTCTTGAATAGCACAATATAATATGTTCATAGCATTAGCATTCAATTGTGCTAAGTCCTTTTCATTAATAGTTTGAGAGAGTGTGTGAAGGTCATTTATTATAATTTTTCATAAATAATAGTTTTGTGATTGAATAAAAATGCGCATGCGTATTTTCCAATGTGTATAGTTTATGCCATTAAATAGTGGAGGTGTATCAATTGATTGTCCTTCTCCTAGAAAACTATCAATTTGAGTTGTCATGATCTTTGGCTCTAGTCGGTTAAGACTACAAATAATATTTGAGCACCTGCTCTGATACCACTTGTTGCCCAGTAGATACAACCCAAGAGGGGGGGGGTGAATTGGGTCTTTTAAAACTTTTAACCTACTTCTGAAAGTTTTTGATTAATTATGCTAAGTTGTATGGATACACAGTGAAAGTCAAACTTAGCAACAGTTTGATGTATAGAATGTGACTTGATTGAATATGCTTGCAACTAAAGGATGCGCGGATAACAGTTAAGCAAGCAATCTATCTAAGTAAGTAAGTGTGTTAGTTAGACAATGACAAGAGGCATTACAAACACAACAAACATATAGTGGTTCGGTGCACCCCAGCACCTACATCCACTCCCCAAGACCTCTTGGGAATTTCACTATAATCCTACAGATTACAGCCGGTTGTTTTACAAGCTCACAACTCAACTTGTTGTTTTACGAGCGCACAACGAACTCGGTCGGTTTTCCCAGGCTCACCGACTAGAACCACTCCGATTGTTTTTCCGGGATCACAATCGAACCCTTACACGTTGGTTTTACTCTCGGCTCACCAACAAACCTAACACCGTTGGTTTTCCCTTTGGCTTACCAACAAACCTTAACCCCTTGATTCAATCCCTTGATTGAATCAAGTTACAGGATATTAAAACAAAGTGTAAAACAAATCAAAGCTTCTTAAATAAGCAGATATAACAATATAAACAAAGAGAGTAAAGAGAAGCCCTCAAACGAGTTTTGAAGATGAAGGAGCTCGGCTTCTTCTTTACTTGACCCTCTTCCGATTTGGCACGAAGTAGAGGATTTCCGAGGCAGCACACGGATGAAGAGGAAGCTTTGGGATTCACCTGGATGCTCTTCTTCTCTCTATTTCACTTTGAATGGCCCTTTTTGTGCTTATGGGAGATTTCCCTTGTAATCTCTTTCCTAAATGTTTTCTCCCATTTCCATAAGTTCTCCCCTAGCTCTCTTCTTGTTTTTATAGCTTTAGATGGCGTGGAAACAAGAATATAGCCGTTAGAGACAAAAATAGAGCCGTTGGACATAGTCTGCACTTCCTGACAATATTACCGTTGGGATCGGAGTCGACTCGCGCGATCAGGAGTCGACTCGTCTGTTGCAGGAGTCGACTCGTGCTTTACTGGAGACGACTCGGCCACTGTTCCAAATTTGAATTATTGTGCATCCTCGACTGGGAGTCGACTCGACTTAACCCGGAGTCGACTCGCCAACATCTGGAGCTGACTTGGCATTTTCGGAGTCGGCTCATCCCATGAATTCAGAGGACATACTTTCTGATTTTCTTCCTCGAGTCGACTTGGATTCTCTTGGAGTCGACTCGGCTCTCAGTTTCCGGAACACAGCCTTCTGCCATTTTGGTGTAGCGCTGCCTTGGAGTCGACTCGAGTTGTCTGGGAGTCGACTCGGATCTCAGAGTCTGAAAACTGCTCTCTGACTTTTTCCTTGTGTTTCACTGAGAGTTGACTCTCGCTTTCTTTGGAGTCGACCTGCCAACCATTGGAGTCGACTCGTGTTCCACAGGAGTCGACTCGAATCTCAGGGTCGAAAATCGCTCTCTGACTTTTGCCTTGTTTTCCTTAGGAGTTGACTTGCCAGCTATTGGAGTCGACTCGAGTTCTTTAGGAGTCGACTCGCCTCTCAGGGTCCAAAATATCTTTTCTGTCTTTCTGTCTGTTACTCCCTGGAGTCGACTCGTTCTACTCTGGAGTGGACTCGACAAGCATCGGAGTCGACTCGAATTCCTCAGGAGTCGACTCGAAGACTATTCTTTTGAATATTCCTTTGAATTTGCTCCTCCAATTTGAATCCTTTGAACTTGAGACTTGGGCCAATAAATTGTAGCTATCTTCCAACTTTTCTTGAGAGCTTTGGAGGCCTTCTTGTGTTTTTCCAACTTGCTATGTTCCTTGCAAAATAAATATCTTTCTCCTTGCAACACAAACATTAGTATTTATACTTCAAGGTTTTGTGATCATCAAAATCAATCTTTAAATCAATCTTTGGGTCATCAACGCCGCGAGATTGATGGGAGAGAGGCTGAAGATGATGGCGTGATCGTGGGAGGCTTGATCACGGGAATGTTGGAGGCCGCCGCGGGACCACTGGAGATGCGGATGGTGTGGGCGGACGCTGGGAGGAGGTGTTGATGAAGCGGAAGATGAGTACGGGATGGGGTCTTGGCTGCTTCACAGGCTGGGATCATGCATTGCTTGATTGCAGCGAGGGATGCTGGGCGGATCGTGGAGATGGTGCTGCATCACGGGCGGAAGAAGAGGTCTTGAATCCGGAAGGGGGAGACAGCTGGGGCGCTGGGATTTTCTTTGCCCTCCTGAGATGGGAGTTAATTCGTCACGGGTCATCTGTTCTAACTGGAGGTCAATTGCAAGTCTTTCAAGTCATGGGTCACCCAGCACCTCATAGTTATGATATGGCCAAATTAGATTTGCCCAAAATTCTTTCTCAAAAGCACAAACAAAATGGACCCGATTCGACCCGAACCCGACTCGGACCCGACCCGATCTTCAACCGGATCGGGTTGAGAAGGGATCCTTCTGAAGTCAAATTTGTACTTAATGTGCATTTTATCTCTAATTTATGATAATCTATGTCAAACCCAAATATAATATTAATCCAGTGAATTTATCATTATCCGTTAGCAATAACACTAATTTTAGCGACATGTAGGTCGCACTTTTATGCTCTCATCACACCCCCCAACTAGCTTATTGCTAGTCTCTAACAATTAACAAGCAAACGATAAAATGAGGGCACAAAAAGATGTAGTCTAACTTATGATTCTCTTTTTTTTTTAAAGCTAAATACACAAAACTAAGATATGTACCCATTTTCGTAGGGAATCACGATTGCACTTAGCATGTGCAACAAGCCTTTAAATTCCGAGGTTACCCTAGTGGACGAGTGTTGTCTCGTGAGGGTTTGCAGTGAAGTTACCCACAAACTTCATCAGTCAGGGATTTCTAATGTTTAACTCAAAATTTGAACAAGTATTATTGTATGAACTTAGAATTGCAAGGACAATAAAGACTTATTGCTATCATATTTAAACAGACTCTAACTCAAGTTTCATTACTCCCCATCTATCTGCTAACAAGTCAAAAATATAGTGAGGTGCAAGATAGTATCATATAAATGAGTGGCTTTCACTTACTTCCAACATGATCACTCCAATTTTCAAGACTTTCTAGAGTTAAATGGTAATGAGCACCCCAGATTTATTTATTTATTTATTTATTTTATCAGACTGAATGCTAAGAAGAATGACTTATACAATATCTAGCCTTATTAAGCTTTCTAGCTGACCCATGTAGCGAGTGTTAGGCCAATGACTCCCGATCCAGATGGCTCAGGGCACTAGGTATAGAGATATACTAACGGGCTTAATAACTCAAGTTAACTAGGCTTCAAGGCCAAATTAGTCACTCAGAGTTTAATCTCAATCATCCTCATCTTTTTATGTGAACACTCGCTGCTTGCCAGGCAAGAGGCCCGGTTACTCAGTGAGAAGACTTAAAATAAACTCATTATTTTATTTTATTTTATCTTCTTTTTTTTGATTAGGGTGTTCATCACACATATAACTTTAAATTATCCCGAAGACTAAAAGTATTCATATTAGTTGCAAGTATACATACCCCACTATTCATGTGCTTACGTGTAGGTGCTAAATCATCTTGTATCATGTTAGCAGAAGATAGGTGGGACGAAAACTCAAGCTAGAACTGCTATCATATTCCTTAACTCAAAGCTATTGTCAAAGCAATTCCTAGTTTGTACAGCCAAAAAGATTAGAGTTTGAGTTAAAAATTTGAAATCCTTTTTTTTTATTTTAATTTTTTTTTGATTGCATAAAAAAATTAAGAATATTCTCACCCCTATACCTAAATCTAACATTGTCCTCAATGTTAAAGAAAATTTAAGGAAGTAATAGGATAGAGGAGAAGTTACCTGATATGGATAGGTAAATTGACAATTGGGGCAAAAACCCCCAAACCTGCATGTTAGTAAAATTTTATATTTATTATTATTATTATATATATATTATTATTATTATTTTAATAATATTTACATGTTGGGTTGCCTTCCAAGAGTGCTAAGTTTATGTCTTCAGCCAGATAAAATGTAGATCTCCCTTTTTTTTCAACCATTATCTAAGAATGGTTTTGGAAGAGTCTTGAGGAAGAATAGTCGGCTGATGACGATTTATGCTCATAAGGGGAACAGAATTAGGGGGCGCATGCTTGACCCCTTCCTCGGAATGGGCAAGGTAAGCTCCTAAAGGGTCATTATTATAAGTTTGTAAGAAAGTCTCCTGAACCAGACTTTCAATCATGTCAACTTCATTGATTTCTTTGTCGTCTGGTGGTTGTTTACTTATGTTGAAGACATTAAGCTCGACTTTCATGTTGCCAAAAGATAACTTCAGCATCTCATTTCGACAATTGATCACAGCATTTGCTGTGGCTAAGAAGGGTCTACCTAAAATTATAGGTGTGTGATTGTCTGGATGTATTACAGGTTCGGTCTCAAGGATAACGAAGTCCACAGGATAGTAAAACTCGTTTACCTTCACTATTACATCCTCTACAATCCTCTTAGGATACTTCACCATCCTATCTGCTAAGGAAAGGATAATATTTGTAGGCTTTAATTCCCCCAAACCTAACTTTTGGTACACATTGTAGGGAAGTAGGTTTACACTGGCTCCTAAATCTAATAGGGCTCTCTGGATGATCGTCTCTCCTATTTTTATTTTAATGGTTGGGCAACCAGGATTTTTGTTGCCCAGAGATGGTCACCCAAGAGGGGGGTGAATTGAGTGTTTTAAAACTTTTTGTTCAATTAAAAATAAAACACACAAATGTATGAGCTAAAGTAAAAATAGAGGTATGAAAACAGACAATCGCAAACACAAGGTTTTATAGTGGTTCGGAGCTTCCACTACTCCTACATCCACTCCCCAAAGCACCTTTGGGAATTTTCACTATAATCCAAGATTACAGTCCGGTAGTTTTGCGAGTGCACTACCCAACTCGTTGTTTTACACCGGGCTAACAACGAACCCTACAACCCCCAATTTCACCTAGGCTTGGGACGCCTTTTCCTTGTTCCAAATTCCTTGACTGGAACAAGCACAATAATGAAAAGTTTTACAAGGATTCAAAAGCTCTTAAGAAGCAAATAAAACAGTGAGAAATAATAAAACCCGGAAGAACCCTTTTAGCCCTTGGAAGCGTGGGAAGTGGTGGTTCTTCCGATGTGGATTGCGTTGGCTTGAATGTGAACTTTGAATGCCGAGCGGGAGAGAGTAGTTGAGCACGAAATCAGTTGGGAAGCTTGAAAGCACTTGATTTCTTCACTTGAATGCACTAACTCCCTTGAACCTCTTTTTCTTTCTTCTCTCTTGAATGATCTTATGTTAGGTTGGTGAGCAGTTGTTGGAAGGCACTTAAGAGCTCCCTTTTATAGCCCAAAAAGCAAATATAGCCGTTAGACACAAAGAAAGAAACGTTTGAAATTCAAACAAACCTGCAAAAAGGTGTCAGTCGCGTCCCAGGCGCTCCGGAGACGTCTCCGCTTCAACGCGAGACGTCTTGTTAGATGTATGCCCTAGAAGCCAATCTGGCTGACACATTATTAATTCTAGGGACATAATTTTGTACTTGACTATTTATTATTGAATAAATAAAAGGCATCTTTTCATTCATATTGTTTATGTGTCTATGAATCGTCCAAGGAATTAATAAGATGATGATACATATTCTCAAGAGTTGAGAATTTGAGCCATGTATCATTGGTGATTAATTTCTAAATGCTCCTGATCAATGGATCATCACGAGGACGGTGATCGATCCGATCAGTGCACAGATCACTTTCCTTCTGGATGGACGAGACTTGAGTCCACAGTGTAGGGACACTGAAGTGATAGTGCAGGTGCTTGTTAGAGAACAAGGGTACTGAGCGTGACCAAGACAAGAAGTCACTTGGATGTCTATCCACTCGTCAGTGACTTGCTTGATGTTGCAGTAGTGTGACTGGTCCTTTGACCTGCGGTGCTTCGGCTACTCACAGTGAGGTTATTGTAGTTTGACTGCACACATACATGGTCTCTAGCCATATGGGTCCATGCAGTGTAGATTGGCTGCAGTAGGTTCACTGTAGGAGTAGGGTATGCACCTATAAGGAATCTATCGACCTTGATAGAAGAGGAGTGATCCTATGTGATTTGTTAGACTGAGTTCTAAGACCTTGGCCAGGGCAGTAATATAAAGTGGAAAAAGAGTTTTCCACTATCGAACTCAAGTCGAATAAATCTTGACATATGACAGACGATGGGGTTTGACGAGTTGTCCATGACCTCCGTCCTGTAGGGATCCACGATAGTAGGACTGTATCACATGTTAACTGCACCTAGAGGTTCATCATTCCATTCTGCTGGGTAGCCACTACATGCTGTTAGGTGTCACTGGTGGATGGTGGGACTCACAGGGATTATCTCGATGATCGATAAACCCTAATGAGTTGAGTTGGAATCGTTCCAACCCATTGAAAGGAGTTTTCAATGATATTGAGATAGAGATCACAATATATCTCACTACCAGTCAGAATAGAATCTATGGGGTCACACACACTAGAAGTATTGACCGATCCGATGGTTGAAATCGTGATTAAGAATCACAAGTAATCAATTTGATTGATAAAGAAGTTGAAGAAGGAACCAAGGGAATTAATTAATTAGACTTGAAACAAGAGTCCTACTTCAGGTAGGATTCCTAGAATCCTAATTGGATTAGGACTGGGAATCCTAGTTGGAGTAGGACTGGGATTCCTACTTGGAATAGGATTCCTACAATCCTAATGAGATTAGAAATTTTGAATTAAAATAGGATTCCTACTTGGAGTAGGATTCCTAGAAATCCTAATTAGATTAGGACTTCGGATTCAAATAGAGTCCTAATTGGATTAGGACTAAAATTAAACAAATTCAAATTGGATTAGGATTCCTTAAGTCTAAATTAATTAATAATCTAATGAATCAACATGACTCCTAATTGGATTAGGATTGAAGAGTTCAATTGAGTCATGATTCATTCAAGTCCTAGTTGGATTAGGACTAGCATAGATTGAACCCAATTGGCTAATCCTAATTGGATTGGGATTAAACCATAAGAGAGGCACCCAATCCTCTTTGGAAGAGGATTAGGGCATCACAAGAAGGAGGGATTACGCCCCTCCTCCTCTCCTTGTGTGCGGCATGAAGAGAGGGGCCGGCGCCCCCCTTCTCTCTTTGGAAAGTTATCTAGGGCTCCAACTTTGGAGGAGCCCTTGATGGCTATAAGAGGGACTATGAGGCCGGCACCCTAGGTATTGAAAACCTCTCTTCCTCCAAGCCGTGGCCCTCTCCTTTCCTTGGTGTTCTCAGCCGCAAGCAAGGGAAAAGCTCTCCAAGTGTTGGCGGCCTCCTTCCCTTCCCTTCCTTCATCCAACACAAGGAACAAGAGAAGGCTGCGTAGGGGATCATCTTCTTCCTCTTCTTCATCCTTCTTCTTCCTCCTTCTAAGCACAATCAAGAGTTGATTGAGAGGGAGGACATCAGCCATCAAAGCTATCTCTGCAAGGGAGCTAGCACCCCGGTGAGATAGAAAGCTTGGATCAGATCCTGCTTCGTGTGGATACCCGTAGAGGCCGGACGTTTGAACGGCTTCAAGCGAACCCTCTTCCAAAACCACGAATTTAGATTTGCGGTGATCATCTACCTGCACAAGGTGAAGATTTGATCTTCCTAATAGTTTTAAAAGTTTTAATTCTTACCTAATTACGAAAGGTCTCGAAACAACGTTCATGCGATGAACGTCGAACCCGTGCATGCCGATTCCGCTGCCATCTGAAAAATTTTTGAAATATCAGCGGCATGGGCGGGTTCCCAACAGTGGTATCAGAGCCTAGGCTTCGTAGATTAAGGTAAGAATTAAATATCTAAAGGCTTATTAGATCTGAAAATTGAATGATCATGCATGCTGAAAAATTCTGCATGCAGATTTTTCAGGGGTGCTGATTTTTTGCATGCTGATTTTTATGTGATAAAAAAGATGATTCTAATTGCATTGTTAATGGGATTACAAAGTTTAGAATCATGATTAGCATGATCAGCGACCTATGTCATGATATAATCAGTTAGTTTTCAGATCTGAAAATTATAATTGTTGCATATGGTGATGATCATAGGATTCAAACCCTTTTGGTATCAAATGTAATGACCTGCGATGTGATCTGCAATGTCATGTAATTTTTCAGATGCTTGCATGCATCTTATTTGATGTTTTGAGAGGCCTGCGTGCCTCCTAAAAGGAGATGTAATTTATTTTTATTTTTATTTTACATCTGGTTGTATTTCTGTGATGTGATGTACATCAACGATCAAGTTGAAGCAAAGGCATGAGATGAAAGGTGATCTAAGCGGTTGATGGCGATGGGATCAAGAGTTGATCAAGGATCGAATCAAGGAGGCTTAGAACCAATTCAAGAGTTGAAGACCACTTGATCGATTGATGTGCATGTGCTTGTAATACGACCTAATTAGAATCCATGATCATCACCTATTTAAAGTTTAACTTTATTTGATGCTGCGATTATAACTGCCTGTGATGTACCGTTTGCATGAGATGTGAATGCGAGTCGGGTAGATAGGTTTACATGTGATGTAGCAAACCCAATTGAGACCTAAATCAAAACCTCCTCAATCAAGTCGAGAGTGAACCGACATGAGCAAGTCATATTAGATTAATTGATCTAATTGGTGTCTAGGAAAGCATGAAAGGTGGTTACTTAATTAGGACCTTACTCTCTGAGTAAGGGGAGCCTCCCACCTGCTTACCTGGCCAATTGTTCGATTACCTCTTATGAAGGGCTCAAGTTGCAAACACTAAGACCTGATTAACCAATATTAAGTCAATAGGTCTTCCACTGTAGTAGAGCTGCTAAGGCCTTTCTGATGTTGATTTGTCTCGGCTGGACACAGTGGTCAAGTTGCATCGGGGGGCTGGACCTCTCTATAGACATGAGATGTTGTAGGGTAAAGGTGGGGTTGGGCACCAATAACTGTTAGGTGAGGACCCAATGATGACTTTATTCCTACGGTTATACGGTGGGTCTGACTTAACTAAGAAATGGGACCAATAACTGTTAGGTGAGGTCTTCATGGCTTAGAGACCAAGTTACACTGCAACATGCTTGAGAAGCATTGTACAAGAGTTGTACACTCATCCATCTATGTGTCACCAATAACTGTTAGGTGAGGTGGCATGTAAATTGGTGGGACCGCAGTACCCACTAGAAATCCTAGTCGTGTGGGATTTCCGTTTCCCTACCAGGGGAGTGTGAGGGATTCGAGAAAATAGTGGGAGTTACATTTGTCCTAAAAGACCTTAGAACAGATTAGGATCAAGTACAAAAGTCTAACTAGAATCTTTACTCTCTGCAGATACAATGTCGGCTTCAAACCCTTTGACCCGTATTCTTGAGACCAACCGACTGACCGGAACCAATTACAAAGACTGGCTTAGAAATCTCAAAATAGTTTTGGACTGTGAGAAGATAGGCTACATACTCGATTCAGATATCCCCACACTACCAGCACGTCCTACTGATGTTCAGCGTGAAATGCATAAAAAGTGGTTGGATGATGACATTAGAGTAAAATGCTATATGATGGCATCCATGTCTAATGAACTCCAATGCCAGCATGAAAATATAAAGACTGCTAGGGACATACTGGCACACCTGCAAGAGTTGTATGGTGAGCAGAGTCGCACAGCTCGTTTTGAAGTGTCCAAGAGGCTCTTCAAAGCGAAGATGCGCAAGGGGCAGTCTGTCCATGATCACGGTCTGACCATGATCAAGGACCTAGAGGAGCTTGAGAAGCTCGGTATGGACATGCACAAGGAATTACAAGTGGATTTGATCCTACAGTCACTTCCTGATTCATTTGGTCAGTTTATAGTAAACTACCACATGAATAAGATTGAATGCACTAAGACTGAACTAATCAACATGTTGGTAACTGCTGAGGGAGCCTTGAAAGGTTCAAGGGGCAATGTCCTTGCTGCTGAGTTGACTTCTGGTTCCAAGAGAAAGTCTACTTGGAAGAAAAAGAAGCCTGCAAAGAAGCAGAAGAAAGACAAGAAGCCAAAGAAGGAAGTTCAAAAGAAAAAGGCTAACGACAAAGAAAAATGTTTCCACTGCAATGTCGAAGGCCACTGGAAGAGAAACTGTCCTTCATACCTCGAGAGCCTGAAGAACAAGAAAGGTGACACACCTTCAGAAGGTATAGACTTGCTCATAATTGAAACTAATCTAACGGTTTCTTCTACTTCTAGTTGGGTTATAGATTCTGGTTCTAGTGCTCATTTGTGCACTACCATGCAGGGTCTAAAGGAAAGTAGAAGGGTGGCGGAAGGTGCGGTAACCTTTCGGGTTGGCAACGGGGCAAAAGTTGCTGCTGTGGCTGTGGGCACCTACCATCTGCGACTACCGTCTGGATTTAGTTTATTACTTAGAGACTGCTATTATGTACCTGCTGCTAGCAGAAATTTAATTTCTGTTTCATGTCTAGCACAGGAAGGTCATGTTTTTACTTTTGACAAAGACTGCTGTTCTATTTATTTAAGAAATAAAATAGTCGCACGTGGTTTCATGATCGACAGTCTCTATCATTTACATATGGATGTATCTGTGAATATTACCGAGCAAGAAGTGAGTGCCAAAGGATCCAAAAGATCTAGAGATGAGATAAACCAAAGATATTTGTGGCACCTTAGGCTTGGCCATATTGGAGAGGACAGAATGAACAAAATGGATAAAGATGGGCTTTTAGGCTCATTGACTTCCGAGTCATATCCAGTTTGCGAGTCCTGTCTTCAAGAAAAAATGGCTAAACTGCCCTTTATAGGACATGGGGAGAGGACCACTGAAATACTTACCCTAGTACATACAGATGTATGTGGCCCATTCGATGTGCTAGCCAGGGGACATTATTCTTACTTCATTACCTTTACCGATGATTATTCACGGTATGGATATGTGTATCTTATGAGACACAGGTCTGAATCTTTTGAAAAGTTCAAAGAGTTCAAGAATGAAGTAGAAAAACAAACTGGAAAACCTCTTAAGGCTCTTCGATCAGATCGAGGAGGAGAATACCTTAGTAAAGAATTCCGGGACTATCTCAAAGAAAACGGCATAGTCTCACAATGGACACCTCCGGGTACACCTCAACTCAACGGGGTATCAGAGAGGAGGAATCGGACCCTATTGGATATGGTCAGGTCCATGATGAGCTTCACTGATTTACCTATGTTCCTTTGGGGAGATGCCTTACTCACAGCGATTTATTTATTGAATAGAGTTCCCTCTAAATCCGTTCCTACCACACCGTATGAGATATGGCATGGTAAGAAACCAAGTCTGGGTCATCTCAAGATTTGGGGATGTCCGGCCCACGTCAAGCGACTACAGGCGGACAAGTTAGAGGCTAGGACTATAAGTGCTCGTTTTATAGGATATCCTAAAGAGTCATTAGGATACAATTTTTACGTCTCAGAGGATCACAATGTGTTTGTGAGCCGTCATGCCATCTTCTTGGAAAATCAGATATCCTTGATAGAGGCAGTGGGAGGAAAATTGAGCTTGAAGAGAAAGTCTCTGAAAAGCAACGAGTCATGGATCCTATAGAACCCATTCATAAAGAGCCAGTACACGATGTCCCTCAACCACCTCGTAGATCTAGTAGGGTCTCCCATCCTCCCGATAGATACTTAGGTATACTAGAAGAGGATACCGAGGAAATGTTTCTAGTGGGAGATAGGGATCACATACAGGATCCCAAAACCTACAACGAGGTGATATCTGATATCGATTCCGAGAAATGGATGGAAGCTATGAAGTCAGAGTTAGACTCCATGCATTCCAACCAAGTCTGGACCTTAGTAGATCCACCAGAAGGTATTGTACCTATTGGATGCAAATGGATCTACAAAAGGAAGATAGGTTCAGATGGAGAGGTAGAGACCTATAAGGCAAGGCTTGTGGCGAAAGGGTATAGTCAACGCGAAGGCATTGACTATCAGGAGACCTTTTCACCTGTAGCCATGCTAAAATCCATCCAAACATTGCTTGCCATTGCAGCATTTCATGATTATGAAATCTGGCAGATGGATGTGAAAACTGCTTTCCTGAATGGATATCTTGATGAAGATATCTATATGGAACAGCCTTTAGGTTTCACTTCCAGTAATGGAGATCACAAGGTCTGCAAGCTGCAAAGGTCCATCTATGGACTAAAGCAAGCATCTCGGAGTTGGAACACTCGTTTCGATGATGCAATCAAAACGTTTGATTTCATCAAAAACGAAGAGGAACCGTGTGTTTACAAAAAGGTTAGTGGGAGTGCTGTCATTTTTCTCGTACTGTACGTAGATGACATTCTCCTGATTGGGAATGATATTTCCATGCTAACCTCGGTCAAGGTCTGGTTGTCAAAAGAATTCTCCATGAAAGACCTTGGGGAAGCATCCTATATTTTGGGAATAAAGGTCTATAGAGATAGATCTAAAAGGATGCTTGGCCTTTCACAGAAGATGTACATAGAGGAGGTGCTGAAGAGGTTCAGCATGGAAAACTCCAAGAGGGGTCTCTTACCCCTAAGGCATGGAATTCATCTCTCCAAGAAGATGTGCCCCAACACATCTGAAGAGATTCAACGCATGAGCAAGATTCCTTATGCATCGGCAATAGGAAGCCTCATATATGCCATGCTATGTACACGACCTGATATAGCTCTTGCTGTGAGTGTCACAAGCAGATATCAGTCGAATCCAGGTGAAGAACACTGGACAGCTGTGAAGAATATTCTTAAGTACTTGAGAAGAACTAAAGATTTATTCTTGGTTTTTGGAGGATCATCAGAGTTAAAGGTAGAAGGGTACACAGATTCAGACTTCATGACTAATGTCGATGACAGGAAGTCAACATCTGGATATGTGTTCTTGTGCAATGGTGGTACGGTAAATTGGAAGAGTTCTAAACAACCGATCATTGCTGATTCTACTATGGAAGCTGAATACATCGCCGCCTCTGAAGCTGCTAAGGAAGGCTTTTGATTCAAGAAATTCATTGCAGAGTTGGACGTGATGACATCAGATGCCATAACACTCTACTGCGATAATAATGGCGCCATAGCCCTTGCTAAGGAGCCAAGGTCTCATCAGAAGTCTAAGCATATAGAGCGGCGCTTTCACCTCATACGCGACTATGTGGAGAAGAAATATGTAGAGGTGCAGAGAGTAGACTTCGCGGATAACGTGGCGGACCCATTCACTAAGCAGCTGAGTCAGCAAAAGACTGAAGCCCACCTTGAGAAGATGGGCCTAAGATATATGACCAATTGGCTTTAGTGCAAGTGGGAGATTGTTAGATGTATGCCCTAGAAGCCAATCTGGCTGACACATTATTAATTCTAGGGACATAATTTTGTACTTGACTATTTATTATTGAATAAATAAAAGACATCTTTTCATTCATATTGTTTATGTGTCTATGAATCGTCCAAGGAATTAATAAGATGATGATACATATTCTCAAGAGTTGAGAATTTGAGCCATGTATCATTGGTGATTAATTTCTAAATGCTCCTGATCAATGGATCATCACGAGGACGGTGATCGATCCGATCAGTGCACAGATCACTTTTCTTCTGGATGGACGAGACTTGAGTCCACAGTATAGGGACACTGAAGTGATAGTGCAGGTGCTTATTAGAGAACAAGGGTACTGAGCGTGACCAAGACAAGAAGTCACTTGGATGTCTATCCACTCGTCAGTGACTTGCTTGATGTTGCAGTAGTGTGACTGGTCCTTTGACCTGCGGTGCTTCGGCTACTCACAATGAGGTTATTGTAGTTTGACTGCACACATACATGGTCTCTAGCCATATGGGTCCATGCAGTGTAGATTGGCTGCAGTAGGTTCACTGTAGGAGTAGGGTATGCACCTATAAGGAATCTATCGACCTTGATAGAAGAGGAGTGATCCTATGTGATTTGTTAGACTGAGTTCTAAGACCTTGGCCAGGGCAGTAATATAAAGTGGAAAAAGAGTTTTCCACTATCGAACTCAAGTCGAATAAATCTTGACATATGACAGACGATGGGGTTTGACGAGTTGTCCATGACCTCCGTCCTGTAGGGATCCACGATAGTAGGACTGTATCACATGTTAACTGCACCTAGAGGTTCATCATTCCATTCTGCTGGGTAGCCACTACATGCTGCTAGGTGTCACTGGTGGATGGTGGGACTCACAGGGATTATCTCGATGATCGATAAACCCTAATGAGTTGAGTTGGAATCGTTCTAACCCATTGAAAGGAGTTTTTAATGATATTGAGATAGAGATCACAATATATCTCACTACTAGTCAGAATAGAACCTATGGGGTCACACACACTAGAAGTATTGACCGATCCGATGGTTGAAATCGTGATTAAGAATCACAAGTAATCAATTTGATTGATAAAGAAGTTGAAGAAGGAACCAAGGGAATTAATTAATTGGACTTGAAACAAGAGTCCTACTTCAGGTAGGATTCCTAGAATCCTAATTGGATTAGGACTGAAAATCCTAGTTGGAGTAGGACTGGGATTCCTACTTGGAATAGGATTCCTACAATCCTAATGAGATTAGAAATTTTGAATTAAAATAGGATTCCTACTTGGAGTAGGATTCCTAGAAATCCTAATTAGATTAGGACTTCGGATTCAAATAGAGTCCTAATTGGATTAGGACTAAAATTAAACAAATCCTAATTGGATTAGGATTCCTTAAGTCTAAATTAATTAATAATCTAATGAATCAACATGACTCCTAATTGGATTAGGATTGAAGAGTTCAATTGAGTCATGGTTCATTCAAGTCCTAGTTGGATTAGGACTAGCATAGATTGAACCCAATTGGTTAATCCTAATTGGATTGGGATTAAACCATAAGAGAGGCACCCAATCCTCTTTGGAAGAGGATTAGGGCATCACAAGAAGGAGGGATTACGCCCCTCCTCCTCTCCTTGTGTGCGGCATGAAGAGAGGGGCCGGCGCCCCCCTTCTCTCTTTGGAAAGTTATCTAGGGCTCCAACTTTGGAGGAGCCCTTGATGGCTATAAGAGGGACTATGAGGCCGGCACCCTAGGTATTGAAAACCTCTCTTCCTCCAAGCCGTGGCCCTCTCCTTTCCTTGGTGTTCTCAGCCGCAAGCAAGGGAAAAGCTCTCCAAGTGTTGGCGGCCTCCTTCCCTTCCCTTCCTTCATCCAACACAAGGAACAAGAGAAGGCTGCGTAGGGGATCATCTTCTTCCTCTTCTTCATCCTTCTTCTTCCTCCTTCTAAGCACAATCAAGAGTTGATTGAGAGGGAGGACATCAGCCATCAAAGCTATCTCTGCAAGGGAGCTAGCACCCCGGTGAGATAGAAAGCTTGGATCGGATCCTGCTTCGTGTGGATACCCGTAGAGGCCGGACGTTTGAACGGCTTCAAGCGAACCCTCTTTCAAAATCACGAATTCAGATTTGCGGTGATCATCTACCCGCGCAAGGTGAAGATTTGATCTTCCTAATAGTTTTAAAAGTTTTAATTCTTACCTAATTACGAAAGGTCTCGAAACAACGTTCATGCGATGAACATCGAACCCGTGCATGCCGATTCCGCTGCCATCTGAAAAATTTTTGAAATATCAGCGGCATGGGCGGGTTCCCAACACGTCTTGGCTGTAAGATTTTTCTTTTGACGTTGTTTGGGGTCGACTCGGCGCTTTACGGGGATGACTCTGATGATGAACCGTTTGAATGCTTGTTTTTCTGTTTTTCTGAGAGGGTCGCCTCGGCACTTTACGGGGACGTCTCGGGATGTTTGCACTTTTTGCATGGGGACGACTCCGCTGCCTCGGGGACGACTCCGCTGTTTTATCTTCGAAAAACAAGTCCTCTGGAATTCTCTGAGAGAGTCGACTCCGCTTTTTCAGGGGACGTCTCCGCTGCCTTATCATCGAAAAAGACATCCTCTGGAATACCCTGAGAGAGTCGACTCCGCTACCTCAGGGACGACTCCAGAAGTCTGCTTTTTACTCGCGGGGACGACTCCGCGTCCTGTGGAGACGACTCGCGCGCATCCCTTGAAATCGGCCTTTCTGCCGCCTCTGAGAGAGTCGACTCCGCCTCTGAGAGAGTCGACTCCGACCCTGCGAGACACCTCGCCAGGTGCCGGGGACGTCTCCAAACGTGCCAGTTCTTCCTGTTTGTGCCAGAGACGTCTCTGGGACTAACCGGAGACGTCTCGGCTGTCCCTGATCTGTTTTCTTCAACTCAAAAATTCTTCAATAAATTCATAAAAATTATGGGAACTTGCCTAGACATTTCTTAACAATATTCTTAATTAATCACCTGAAATCCTCAAGTAAATTGTTAAGATAAATGGAATTATACTCTAGTGTTTTGTATTCATCAAAATCCATTAGGGGGTCAACAATCTCCCCCTTTTTGATGATGACAAAACACTGAGTATATGCAAAATTCGAAATTTAAACATATACACAGTATTTGATCAAATGAACAAGTATAATGTTTTGATTAGAGCTAGATACAGTATGCATAATTCAAAATAGTCAACTTTCAGTTCTATCCTTATGCATAAGATTGATCTTAATAGCTCTTGAGCAATTTTAGCATATCAACTGAATTTGAATCAAGTTAAAATGAAATATTGATGCCAAAGATAATTGAAGGCTGAATACTTTTTGACTCCCCCTTTCTTTTCCAGAAGGACAATTATCTTAAGGCCAATATTTCTCAATTTTATCTTTTCTAATTCATCTTTTAAGTATGAATTTTGCATTTTGCATTCCATAGATTGGTTCTAGGTTTTTCTACTCCCCCTTTTTGTCATCAACAATGAAGGGGACAAATTATCCTTAGATACTTAAAATACAATCCCTAGTGGAATTCAGCATATTACCATGAACCACTTAAGGATATTCAAGTTATTTTTATTAAAGAATTCAGCATTCATTTCACTCCCCCTTTGTTTTGGAATTCATTTCAGACTCCTTTTTTTGTTTAAAATAGTTATCACAAGATGTGCTCCCCCTGTTTTATATGCATTGATAAATTGTGTCAAATTTGAAGTATGTTATGAGATTTTTATGGCACAATACAGAATCACATACACAAGGTTTGATTCCACAGGATTTGAAACAGACACAAGATTTCAAAAGAAATTGTATGTCATTCATATGTCATTGCAATCATTTGAAGGCATTACAAGGTAAAAAAAAAAGGAAATCATTACAAGTATTGATTCCTAATACAAAAGAAGTGTCAAAATGAGCCTAGGGTTTTACAAAAATAGATGCCTCTTCAAGTACCCGAAGTTAAGTCACACTTAATCTTCGGCTTATAGAAGAACACCCCCTTAGGGGGCGAGCGAAGCGAGGGGGGAAACCAACTATAAAATTTGTTTATAGCTCTAGATATCTACAAAATGTCCCTCATCGGCGACGTTGCTCATAAGCCCTAGCAGCTGCATCTATAAATGCATTAATTGAGTCCAGTAGAGTTTTGAACTGTTCTCCTTGAGATTGATGGAAGGCTGCCACTAGTGCTTCAAATTCAATGCTTGCCCTTTCAATTCTTCCTCTAAGTTGGGCAACCACAGTGCCCACATTGCCTCCAGGGCTTGTCAATTCTTGAAGGCTTTTTGATATGCTCTTCAAGTCATCCTGTAGCTCAATTGATCTGAAGGATTGGGTGGCACTCACATGAACTAGTTCTGTCGCTGTAGCTTCTATCTGAGCTCTAATTTCCTTCAACTCTTGTAGAAGCCCTTCATGTGAGGTTCTGATGGGGGCCAACTCAGCAGAAATCATCGATCTCATCTCCTCCCTCATCTGCTGGCATATTACAGATGCTAAAGTGCGCATCTGTTCTTCTGATAGAGAGAAGGGCCCACTGACTGGAGGAGGAGGTGGCATAGAGGTGGAAGGTCCAGCTGAGTTGGAAGATACATCAGGGAAGCCCATATGGCTATGTGGAGGAGAGTGGTGGTCAGGCTCCTGATGTGGGATCTCAGGCTCTAGGGTTTGAGATTTTCTTTTTGATACCTTAACCCAAGATCCATCTACCTTGTGAAACTCCATTCTACGCATAGTGCTTTCATTATAGTAGTCGGTGTTTCTCAAGGGTTTTTCAGGTTCATTTTCTGGAATGGGAACTTTGAAATGTTTGAATACTAGGGTAAAGATCATCCCATAAGGTATGCTAAACCTAGAATACCTATGACATATAGAAATGTAGTTCAACATAAGTCTAGGAAGGTTTAGGGAAATTCCTAGTAAGATGTGGTGCATGATAACTAAGTCTCGCTCCAAAACGAAATCGAAGCGGCCGATTTTTGGAAACAAGACCCGGTTGACAATACTCAAAAGGAGTCTCATCTCGGTATTTAGGTCTTGGGAGTTCACTACATCAAGAGGGCCGCAGTCCTCTCGTCCTAAAACTAGGTTTAGGGCTATTTCCCTTTGGGGATGTGAGGTCGGAGCCTCACCGTCTTTAGGGATTTGCAATACACTAGATAGGATATCCTCGTTAATCTCTATCAATGTCCCTCGGACATATGCAGTGTACCCCGAGTCCCCTTAAGCCATATTACTAAACATCTCTCTAACTAGGCCGGGGTAGGTCGATGTATTGAGGGTACAAAGGTATTCCCACCCTTGGGCACGGAGTCTCTCTCCAATAGAGAACCCCTCATTATCTAGAAAGTGGAAATCAATGTACCTACCAGTGGTTACTGTGCGATTTGCACAGGAAATGGTCGTGGTTGGCGGAGCAACCGGAGGAGACGGCGCGGAAGGCTCTTCCCTCCGTTCCTCACCATCGGTCGCTACCCTAGGACGCCTCCCACCAGTCCTCCTAGCTCTTTTAGGTGCCATAGTTCGGAAACCCTAGGGAAATGGGGAGTTTTGGTTCGGTTTGAGGTGGAGAGAAAAATGGAGGCTAGGGTTTTGTATTTTGTTGGGGACGAAAGGGATAGCTCGGGTCGGCTCGAGCTGTTTCGACCTATTTTAAAAACCCTCGTTCGGTCCCCGAGACGTCTCCGCAACTGATGCGAGACGTCTCGCCGGAGGGACGTCTCTGCGATTTGCCAGAGACGTCTCCGGCACTGAAAAATTTCAGACTTATTTCTATCTTTTTCCAATTTATTTTATTCAACCACAATAATCAACATGATCTCTTTTGGTGAATATAGAGTGAGTTTGTTTGTGATCCTTCCCTTTAATAATACACCCTATAAAGGTTTGATAATGATTTTTGAATTATTAATATTGAAATGAGGAATGTTTGACCAAATTTCGAATACCTATGAAATAGGCTCTGAAAATATCTCCATGAAGAGTCCAAGGGAGGGTAACCATCCTCCGGAAAGTCAAACAATTCGTCATTTAACTTAGATAGATTCATGCTTTCACTTGATAGATACTAGGTTTGCTATTTGTGACCTTGAGGTGAATTACTAGTTTGAGTAGCAAAGCAATGCAATACAAGTTCAATTTATTTGCTAGGATCATACAAGCTCAAAGCATTCCTTAAGAAGTTGAACCTATCTTTACAAAGGGGCTTTGTAAAAATATCGGCCAATTGATTTTCAGTACATACATATTCAATCATCACATCATTTTTCAGCACATGATCCCTAATAAAGTGATGCCTAATCTCTATATGTTTTGATTTTGAGTGTTGGACAGGATTTTTTGTTAAATTAATTGCACTTGTATTATCACATCTAATTGGTATATTGTCCATTTTGATGCCAAAGTCTTCAAGTTGTTGCTTAATCCAAAGAACTTGGGCACAACAGCTTCCAGCTGCTATGTACTCAGCCTCAGCTGTGGATAAGGCAACTGAATTCTGTTTCTTGCTAAACCAAGAAACCAAATTAGCACCCAAGAATTGACATGTGCCACTTGTGCTTTTTCTGTCGAGTTTGCACCCGGCAAAATCAGCATCGGAATAAGCAATTAAGTTTATATCAGATTGTTTAGAGTACTATAAGCCTATATTAGATGTCCCTACTAGATATCTGAAAATTCTTTTAACAGCTTGCAAGTGTGATTCCTTAGGACATGCTTGGTATCTAGCACACATGCAAACACTGAATAATATATCTGGTCTACTAGCAGTAAGGTAAAGTAAAGAGCCTATCATACCTCTGTACAATTTGCAGTCTATACTTTTACCTTTTTCATCTTTGTCAAGCTTGCAACTTGAGCCCATGGGTGTGCTGATTTTCTTTGCATCCTTCATCTTGAATTTTTCCAACATTTCCTTGATGTATTTGGACTGACCGATGAAGATGCCTTCCTCTGATTGTTTTATTTGTAGCCCAAGGAAGAAGTTGAGCTCACCCATCATGCTCATTTCAAATTCTCCCTGCATAAGCTTGGCAAACTCTTGACAAAGACTATCATTAGTAGCACCAAAAATTATATCATCCACATAAATTTGCACAAGCAATAAGTCATTTTCTTTTCTTTTAATGAAGAGGGTTTTGTCTACATTTCCTCTCTTAAATTTATTTTCAATTAGGAAATTACTTAATCTTTCATACCATGCCCTAGGGGCTTGCTTAAGTCCATACAATGCTTTATGTAATTTATAAACATAATCTGGATGTAAGTGGTTTTCAAACCCTGGAGGTTGTCCTACATAAACTTCCTCCATTATATAACCATTTAAAAAGGCACTTTTTACATCCATTTGATAGAGTTTGAAATCCATAAAGCATGCATATGCCAAAAGTAGTCTAATAGCCTCTAATCTAGCAACAGGAGCAAAAGTCTCATCAAAGTCTATTCCTTCCTCCTGATTATATCCTTTGGCCACTAGCCTAGCTTTGTTTCTTATTACTATTCCATCTTCATATAGTTTATTTCTATATACCCATTTGGTGCCTATAATTGAAACATTAGGGGGTCTTTTCATTAGAGTCCAAACTTCATTTCTTTCAAATTGGTTTAATTCCTCTTGCATAGCATTCATCCAATTATCATCTTTTTCGGCTTCTTCTAGTGATTTAGGCTCGATTTGTGAAACGAATGCAAGATAATTACTAGTGTTTCTTAAAGAGGATCTAGTCCTTATTCCTTGTGAAGGATCACCAAGGATTAGATCCCTTGGATGACCATGTGCATACCTCCATTCCTTAGGAAGATCTTGATTTCTCGATGAAGGTTGATCTTCTTCATCTTGCTGAATTGTATCTTCTTTGATCTCATCCTCATGTTGTTTGTCTTGTATGGAGAATTCCTTCATTCGGTCTTCAAGTATACCTGCATCACCATCTTCTTCTTTTCTAGAAGAATCTCCATTAGCTTCATCAAAAACAACATGAATGGATTCTTCAACAACGAGAGTTCTCTTGTTGAAGACCCTATATGCTCTACTAGATGAGGAATAATCTAAAAAGATCCCCTCATCTGATTTAGCACTAAATTTACTTAGATTGTCCTTTTCATTGTTTAAAATAAAGCATCGACAACCGAAAACATGAAAATAGCTTATATTTGGTTTCTTACTTTTCATCAACTCATAGGGTGTTTTCTTTAAGATGGATCTAACTAAAGCACGGTTTAAAATATGACATGAAGTATTTATTGCTTCAGCCCAAAAGTACTTTGGTAGATCCGATTCGCACAACATGGTACGAGCCATATCTGCTAGTGTGCGATTCTTCCTTTCTACCACCCCATTTTGTTGGGGTGTCCTTGGTGCCGAGAAATTGTGATTGATACTATTTTCTTCACAAAATTTTTCAAAATACTGATTTTCAAACTCGGTACCATGATCACTCCTAATTGCTGTTAGTTTAAGATTGAGTTCATTTGAAACCCTATTATGAAACTTGATAAAAGCGGGAAAGGACTCATCTTTGTGTGCAAGAAATGAAACCCATGTAAAACGTGAAAAATCATCAATAATTACAAGACCAAATCTCTTACCCCCTAGACTAGCAGTTCTAGTGGGTCCAAACAAATCCATGCGAATTAGTTCTAAGGGTTTTGATGTTGAGACTATGTTCTTAGACTTGAAAGAACTTCTTGTTTGTTTCCCTAATTGACATGCAGCACAAATTTTGTTCTTTTCAAAGTCTATTTTTGGTAGTTCTTTGACTAGATCTTTTGTAATTAATTTAGAGATTAAATCCATGCTAGCATGCCCTAACCTACGATGCCATAACCAACTAGTCTCATTGACTTTGGGATCCATGGCTACAAGACATTGGCCATCCTTCATGGTGAGATCATCAAGATCTACCATGTAAACATTTCCATGCCTATGTCCTGTGAGTATGATCTCATTGTCAATTGGACTACTAATTATGCATAGTGATGATTCAAATGATACTTTAAAGCCCTTGTCACAAAATTGACTTATACTTAATAAATTATGTTTTAGTCCATTAACTAACAATACATTGTCAATAAAAGAGGAGGGTGATATGGAGATTTTACCAACACCAATGATTTGACCTTTAGCATTGTCTCCAAATGTGACTACTCCTCCTTCTTTTGATTTCAAGGTGACAAAGAGACTCTTGTCACCGGTCATATGCCTTGAGCAACCACTATCAAGATACCACATTCTCTTTTTATTTCCGGCTGCAAGGCATACCTACAAAATAATCATGTGAAGCTCTTAGGTACCCAAGTTTTCTTGGATCCTTCTTGGTTAGTGTAATTGGTTCCCTTAGGCACCTGTTCGTCCTTTCCTGTCTACCTAAAAATACGCTAGACAGATCGTTGTTAGAACCGACGAACAAGAGTTAAATTTAATTTACTCTTACCTGTGCTACCCGAAGAATAGTGGTTGTAAGAGGTCGATCCACAGGGAGGCGATTGGAGTTGCATAAAAATTAAAACGTTCACTCGGATTCAAAATCGATTTTTGAATGATTAAAGAAAAACATTATATCAGGAATGTTGAATGTTCTCTAATTGAAAATAAACAAAGGGAAGACAGAAAACCTTGCAATTGAAATTGGATGCAGATTAGGGGTCGATTTCTAAAGACAGAATATGAATTAAAATCGCCAGTCGAATAGCAAAGATTAATTTCAGAGTTATCTTAAAATTAAGAATTTTAAAATAAACTGCAAAGATTAAACTAAACCTAGAGCATGGATTGCATATAAGAAAAATTAAAAGATTTCATAAAAAGAAAACAGAAATTAACTTGAACCTAGAACAGGGATTGCATGAAAGAAATTTTTCTAGATTTCATAAAAAGAAGATTGATTACAAATAAAAGTGGAGATTAGAGGCCTAATACTCCCCTATTTTGCAAATAAAATAAAGAAAAGAAAACAAAGAAAAATCACTTCTCTTTCTCTCCCACTCCCACGGTGGACTTTCAACATAAAACAATTTTTTATGTTCTTCTTCTTCCCAAGAACAGAGCACTTGCTCTGTTTCTTCTTCTCAACACCCAGCCGAGCTCCTCCTTTGGTTCCCACCCCCACAACCGAGCACACCCCTCTTGCTCTTCCTCCTTCTCTTCTTATAGCCGCGGACGGTCGCCTGATGCGGAAGGGAGATGGCAGACGCGGTGAGGACGCGGGGAGGTCGATCTTGGCGTGATCCGGGCGCTGGGAGGAGCTGGATGCGGTGATCTCGGGCGGAAGCTTCGTGGACGGCTGCTGGGCGGAGGAGGAGCGATCTTGGCATGATCCGTGGAGGAGATTGACACGGATGCGATGGATGCTGATTCGGAAAGCGGTGAGATGCGGTTCGAGATCGCCGGAGATTGGATCACGGCTGGGGCTTCCTTCTTCGGATGCTGGGATTTCGGGCATTGCTGGCACGGAGGCTGGCACGCGGAAGGACTTCCTTCTTTGGTTGCTAGTTTGGGAGCGGGATCGACGGGGAGGAGTCGATCGTGGAAGGGATCCAGTGCGGATCGGCTGGAGGAAAGAGACGCGCGGGCGTTGCTGGCACTGGATCTCGGCTTGCATCACGGGATGCTTACTGGCACGGTGGCTGGCACGGTGGACTGATGATGAAGCGTGATCCGCGGACGATGGGATTCCGGGAGGTGGGGACGTGGGCTGGTGAATTCCTTCTTCTTCCCTTCTTTCGCACGGGATCACAGGCGCGCTTGGATCGGGAGCAAGGGAAGGGCGGTGATGCACTGCGGGTGGCTTGGATTTTCCTTTCCCTCGTAAGATGGGAGCTGGGAGACACCAAGTTCTGTCCAATTAGTCATATAGATAAAAAAATAGTATGATATGAAATTTGGCTTGTAGACGGGTCATCTATCTGGGCTGGAGGTCAAGTGCAATTCTTTCAAGTCATGGGTCACCCAGCACCTTATAGTTATGACATAGCCAATTTAGATTTGCCCAACATTATTTTCCAAAAGCACAAAAGAAATGGACCTGATTCGGACCCGAACCCGACTCGGACCTGATTTGAAGTCAAATTTGTACTCAATGTGCATTTTATCTCTAATTTATACTAATCCATGTGAAATCCAAATATAATATTAATCTAGTGAATTTATTATTATCGGTTAACAATAACACTAATTTTAGTGACATATAGGTCGCACTTTTGTGCTCTCATCACACCCCCCAACTAGCTTATTGCTAGTCTCTAGCAATTCAGTGCGAAAATGATAAAATGAGAGAGCAAAAGTGTTATTTATTATATAAATATCCTAAGATAAATACTCACTTTCGTAGAGCATTACGATTGCACTTAGCATGTGCAACAAGCCGTTAAACCCCTAGGTTACCCTAGCGGACGAGTGTTGTCTCGTGAGGGTTTGCAGTGAAGTTACCCACAAATTTCATTAGTCAGGAATTTCCAAATTTTAACTCGAAATTTGAACAAGTATTACTGTATGAAACTAGAATTGCAAGGACAATAGAGACTTGTTGTTATCATATTTAAACAGACTCTAACTTAAGTTTCATTACACCCCATCTATCTGCTAACAAGTCAAGAATGTAGTGAGGTGCAAGATAGTATCATATAAATGAGTGGCTTTCACTTACTTCCAACATGATCACTCCAATTTTCAAGACTTTCTAGAGTTAAATGGTAATGAACACCCCGGATTTATTTATTCTTTTTTTTTTTCAGACTGAATGCTAAGAAGAATGACTTGTGCAATATCTAGCCTTATTAAGCTTTCTAGCTAACCCATATAGCGAGTGTTAGGCCAATGACTCCCGATCCAGATGGCTCAGGGCACTAGGTGTAGAGACACCCTAACAGGCTTAATAACTCAAGTTAACTAGGCTTCAAGGCCAAATTAGTCACTCAGAGTTTAATCTCAATGTACTCACCTTTTTACGCGAACACTCGCTGCTTGCCAGGCAGGAGGCCCGGTTACTCAGTGAGGAGACTTAAATTAAACTCATTATTTTATTTTATCTCTTCTTTTTTTTTTTTTGGTTAGGTTAGGGTGTTCATCACACATATAACTCTAAATTATCCCGAAGATTAAAAGTATTCATATTAGGCGTAAGTTTACATACCCCACTATTCATGTGCTTACGTGTACGTGCTAAATCATCTTATATCATGTTAGCAGAAGATAGGTGGGATGAAAACTTAAGCTAGAACTGCTATCATATTCCTTAACTCAAAGCTATTGTCAAAGCAATTTCTACTTTATACAGCCAAAAAGATTAGATTTTGAGTTAAAAATTTGAAATCCCCTTTTTTTATTATTATTTTTTAATTTTAATAATAATTTTTTTTTAATTGCATAAAAAAAATCAAAAATATTCTCTCCCCCACACCTAAATCTAACATTGTCCTCAATGTGAAAGAAAATTTAAAACAGTAATAAGATAGAGGAGAAGTTACCTGATATGGGTAGGTAAAGTGACAATAGGGGCAAAAATCACAAACCTGCATTTTTTTTTTTGAAAATATTTACATGTCGGGTTGCCTCCCAAGAGCGCTAAGTTTTATGTCTTTAGCCAGGCAAAATGTAAATCTCCTCTTTTTTTTCAACCATTATCTAAGAATGGTTTTGGAAGAGTCCAAGGAAGAACAGTTGGCTGGTGACGATCTATGCTTATAAGAGGAACAGAACTAGGGGGTGCATGCTCGACCACTTCCTCAGAATGGGCAAGGTAAGCTTCTAAAGGGTCCTTATTATAAGTTTGTAAGAAAGTCTCCTGAACCAGACTTTCAATCATGTCAACTTCATTGATTTCTTTGTCGTCTGGTGGTTGTTTACTTATATTAAAGACATTAAGTTCGACTTTCATATTGCCAAAAGATAACTTCAGCATCCCATTCTGACAATTGATCATAGCATTTGCTGTGGCTAAGAAGGGTCTACCTAAAATTATAGGTGTGTGATTGTCTGGATGTATTACAGGTTCGGTCTCAAGGATAACGAAGTCCACAGGATAGTAAAACTCATTTACTTTCACTATTACATCCTCTACAATCCCCTTGGGGTACTTCACTGTCCTATCTGCTAAGGAAAGGGTAATATTTGTAGGCTTTAATTCCCCCAAACCTAATTTTTGGTACACATAGTAGGGAAGTAGATTTACACTGGCTCCTAAATCTAATAGAGCTCTCTGGATGATCGTCTCTCCTATTTTTATTTCAATAGTTGGGCAACCAGGGTCTTTGAATTTCGGGGCAATCTGTTGTTGAATGAGAGATGAGGCTTGTGCAGCCATAACAGCTTTCCTAGGAATACTGGTTTTTCTTTTGACCGTGGTGAGGTCTTTCAAGAATTTTCTTATGGCATCGAGAAAAGGTATATTTATTTGAACAGTTTTAAAGACTTCCATGATTTCATCAAAGTTAGATTGTTTCTTGGAGTCCTGAAGTCTACTGGGAAAGGGAACCTTGGGTTTGTATGTTTCTATGGGTTCTTCCCTCTTTTCCGGTTTGTCCTGTTCTTGACCCCTCTTCTGAATAGGGTTCTTATCGGATTCATTTTTATTTTCTTTTTCATGTTCAGGAAGTTGGACTTTATTGTCCACTTGCTTGCCAGACATTAAAGTGGTAATTGCCTGGACTTCATAGGTCGGATTTCCATTAGAATTGATTTGATACTGACCTATCTGACCTTGATTTTGTTGTCTACTAGGGTTAGGCACTGGTTGACTAGGTAGTTCACTTTTCTTCCTATCCCCTAGAGAGTTAGCTATTTGGCTCAGACTAACCTCAAGTTTTGCAATTGCTTGCGCATGGAATTGGTTAGTCTGGGCTTGGGCTGTATTGGTCTGTTGTTGTTGTTTGATAAAATCTTGTTGTTGTTTCATCATATTAGCCATCATGGTTTCTAATTGTGAAGGTTGCTGTGGGATAGGGGCATTATAAGGCGGTACAGATGGAACCAAAGGTTGGTTCATTTGTGGTGGACCTATCCTGGGGAAGTTGTTTTGAAAACCTGGTGGACCATTTTGATGCTGAATAGGTTCATTTTGCTTGTATGAGAAATTTGGGTGGAACCTATTATCAAGGTGGTAAACTGGGTTGAACGAGTTGGGAGTGGGCTTCTTAAAGGCACTATATGAATTTAGAGCATTTGCTTGCTCGGCCTTTATGATGGGCAGATTAGGGCAGCACTCCACTAGATGCTCCGGACTGTTACACAAGACACACAAACTATATGACTCGTGTTCCACTTTCATGATGGGATTTGACTCTTTGTATGAACTCGAACTAGTGGAAACAGTAAAAGCATCAAACTTTTTACTTAAATTGTTCATCCCATTCACTAGGTTGGACATAACATTTTTGAGTTCTGGGTCTGTTTTCATTTCATAATTACCTGGTTTTCTAGACCCGAACTCATCTCTATTTACTTCCTCAACATAGCTACTCCAATTTTGGGCGTTCTCGGCTAAGTCAACAAGAAATTCATAGGCTTGATCCGGGGTTTGGTTCATGAACCTACCCTTGTGCATGGACTCAATCATGTTTCTATGTGCCGGAGTTAGTCCTTTATAAAAGAAATGTACTAGATCAGCCTTGTCAAGCCCATGGTGCGGGCACTTGACTAACAGATCATGGAATCTTTCCCAAAGTTGGGAAAATTCCTCCTCAGATTTTTCTCTAAAAGTTCTGATGGCATCCTTAATTTTTTCAGTTTTTACCATGGGATAGAACTTTGCCATGAACTTCCTAGACAACTGTTCCCATGATGTGATAGAATTTGAAGCAAGAGAATACAGCCATGCAGCAGCACGATCTTCTAAAGTCATGAGAAACAATCTTAATTTAATACCCTCTTCATCTAAGTTTTGATTTCTAAATATTTGATAGATTGTCAAAAACTTGTTTAGATGAATATAGGGTTGTTCACTCTCGAACCCATGAAACTTGGGTAACATGTTTATTGTTGCAGCCCGAATTTCAAATTGGGCTGCATTATTTATTGGCAATACTATACATGTAGGTGGACTAGCAGATGCAGGAGCGAATAATTCATTCAGGGTTCTAATATGTTCACCCATTGTAAAGATCGACGGTTGGTTTACAGTTCGCAGGTTATGATGAAAAGTTCTGTCAATCTCAGGATCAAATGGGGTTAACTTATCCTTTAATGACCTTCTACCATGCATACATTTTCCACAACTTAATTAGACTCAAATTTTTTTTTTTTTAAACGAAATCCTAAAAGATAAGAAGAAGGGCTAGACCAAGATGACCACAATCAACACCACACAATAATTTGACCCTATTAATTTTAGAGCTAAGTGAGGTTTAGTAGCTTCTTATATCTAGTTGCATAGAGACTTATCAGGTTAAAAAAGTTCCTGAAATTCTCTCTAGATTAGACAGCTCCTAATCTCCCTTTCAGATTAAGCTTGAGCTTACCAGTTAAGTGATCCAGTAACCAGTGACCAGGAAAGTCCCGGGGTGTGCAGTGGTGCCAGAAGGGATACACCGATACCACAATACCCGTAACAGTTCTTACTGTTGTAAAACTTTCCTAGACATCACCAATTACTAAATCCTCACTGGAGTGGCTTTCAGCCGCTTCTTTCCAAGAGCCTAGTTGAGCTCGAAAACCCTAGGGCCAACGTCTAATTTGATTTTAATTTAATTTGGCTTAGGATAAGTATGCAAGGTGGTGATTTTTGGGCTAAGGACAGGTAATGACTTTCCGACCTTATCTTTTTAATGGATTTTGCCCTTAATTACTTTATGCAAATGCTTAATACTAAATGCAGCAAATAATCAATATTTTTTTAAAGTTTATGCAATGTCATTAGGTTGTACTGATTAAATGAGCAATCAATAAAATTTTTTTTTATTATTATTTTTATTTTTTATATAATTTTTTTATTTTTTTTTATTTTTTTTATTATTTTTTTATATAGCAATAACTTGAATGTAAACTAAACACAATTCTTATGCGTCAGTCAATCTCCGAATACCCGTTAAATAAGCTCCGGAGATTACTCCGTGAGGAGTCCCAATAGAGGTATGATAACCTCGGGAGGATTGCGCCTTATCAATTACTAGCAAAAATAATATAGATTTTTTTTATTTTTTTTTAATTTTTTTTTGAATTTTTTTAATATATTTTTTAAATTTAAATTTAAATTTCAAATTTCGAATTTCAGAATTCAAATTTTGAATTTAAATTTTTGAATTTTTGAATTTTGAAATATTTTTTTATCTTTTATTTTTTATTTTTTTATTATTATTTTTTATTTTTTTTGAATTTTTTTTTCAAATTTCAAATTTCAGAATTTAATAACTACGAAATTATTAACTGAAAATAATCAAAATAATAAAAATAAAAACTTACTACCGGAGTGCGTTCACTCCGGGCATCCAAAATCCAATTTGATCTTCGTGATCGTTCTTGCTTCTCGATTTGCCTCCCCGGCAACGACGCCAAAATTCTGTTCGTCCTTTCCTGTCTACCTAAAAATACGCTAGACAGATCGTTGTTAGAACCGACGAACAAGAGTTAAATTTAATTTACTCTTACCTGTGCTACCCGAAGAATAGTGGTTGTAAGAGGTCGATCCACAGGGAGGCGATTGGAGTTGCATAAAAATTAAAATATTCACTCGGATTCAAAATCGATTTTTGAATGATTAAAGAAAAACATTATATCAGGAATGTTGATTGTTCTCTAATTGAAAATAAACAAAGGGAAGACAGAAAACCTTGCAATTGAAATTGGATGCAGATTAGGGGTCGATTTCTAAAGACAGAATATGAATTAAAATCGCCAGTCGAATAGCAAAGATTAATTTTAGAGTTATCTTAAAATTAAGAATTTCAAAATAAACTGCAAAGATTAAACTAAACCTAGAGCATGGATTGCATATAAGAAAAATTAAAAGATTTCATAAAAAGAAAACAGAAATTAACTTGAACCTAGAACAGGGATTGCATGAAAGAAATTTTTCTAGATTTCATAAAAAGAAGATTGATTACAAATAAAAGTGGAGATTAGAGGCCTAATACTCCCCTATTTTGCAAATAAAATAAAGAAAAGAAAACAAAGAAAAATCACTTCTCTTTCTCTCCCACTCCCACGGTGGACTTTCAACATAAAACAATTTTTTATGTTCTTCTTCTTCCCAAGAACAGAGCACTTGCTCTGTTTCTTCTTCTCAACACCCAGCCGAGCTCCTCCTTTGGTTCCCACCCCCACAACCGAGCACACCCCTCTTTCTCTTCCTCCTTCTCTTCTTATAGCCGCGGACGGTCGCCTGATGCGGAAGGGAGATGGCAGACGCGGTGAGGACGCGGGGAGGTCGATCTTGGCGTGATCCGGGCGCTGGGAGGAGCTGGATGCGGTGATCTCGGGCGGAAGCTTCGTGGACGGCTGCTGGGCGGAGGAGGAGCGATCTTGGCATGATCCGTGGAGGAGATTGACACGGATGCGATGGATGCTGATTCGGAAAGCGGTGAGATGCGGTTCGAGATCGCCGGAGATTGGATCACGGCTGGGGCTTCCTTCTTTGGATGCTGGGATTTCGGGCGTTGCTGGCACGGAGGCTGGCACGCGGAAGGAATTCCTTCTTTGGTTGCTGGTTTGGGAGCGGGATCGACGGGGAGGAGTCGATCGTGGAAGGGATCCAGTGCGGATCGGCTGGAGGAAAGAGACGCGCGGGCGTTGCTGGCACTGGATCTCGGCTTGCATCACGGGATGCTTACTGGCACGGTGGCTGGCACGGTGGACTGATGATGAAGCGTGATCCGCGGACGATGGGATTCTGGGAGGTGGGGACGTGGGCTGGTGAATTCCTTCTTCTTCCCTTCTTTCGCACGGGATCACAGGCGCGCTTGGATCGGGAGCAAGGGAAGGGCGGTGATGCACTGCGGGCGGCTTGGATTTTCCTTTCCCTCGTAAGATGGGAGCTTGTTGCCCAGAGATGGTCACCCAAGAGGGGGGTGAATTGGGTGTTTTAAAACTTTTTGGCTAATTTAAAAATAAAACACACAAATATATGAACTAAAGCAAAGATAAAGCGATAAGAAGAGACAACCACAAACACACGGTTTTATAGTGGTTCGGAGCCTTCACCGCTCCTACATCCACTCCCCAAAGCGCCTTGGGAATTTCCACTATAATCCAAGATTACAGTACGGTAGTTTTGCGAGTTCACTACCCAACTCGTTGTTTTACACCGGGCTCACAACAAACCCAAAATCTCCAATTTCTCTTAGGCTTGGGACGCCCTTTCCCTTGTTCCAAGTCCCTTGACTGGAACAAGCACCACAATAAAAGAGTGTACAAAAGGATATAAAAGCTCTAGAAAGCAAATATAGCACTTATGAACAATGAAATCCGGAAGAATCTTTTTGCCGTTGGAAGCGTGGGAGATGTTGATTCTTCCGATGTGGGACGCGTAGGGTTGGGTGTGAGCTTTGAATCCCGAGCACACGAGAGTGGTTGAGCTTGAAATCGCTTGGGAGACTTGTAAGCACTTGATTTCCTTTCTTGAATGCACTCACTCCCTTGAGCTTTTCTTTCTAACTTCTCTCTTGAATGATTTTGCTTTTGGTTGGTTAAGAGTTGTTGAGAAGCACTTAAGAGCTCCCTTTTATAGCCCAAAAAGCAAATATAGCCGTTAGAGATAAAGTAGAGAAGATTTGAAATTCAAATCAAACCTGAAAAGCTGTCAGTCGCGTCCCAGGCGCTCCGGGGACGTCTCCGCTACAACGAGAGACGTCTCGCCTATAGGATTTTACTTTTTACTTTATCTGGGGTCGACTCGGCACTTTACGGGGACGTCTCGGCGTGTTAGCGCTTTTTGAGTGGGGACGACTCCGCTGCTTTGGGGACGACTCCGCTTCTTTATCTCCGCAAATCATGTCCTCTAGAATTCCCTGAGAGAGTCGACTCCGCTCTTTAGGGGACGTCTCTGCTTGTCTGCACTTTATGCGTGGGGACGACTCCGCTTTCTCAGGGTCGACTCCGCTTCCTTATCACCGAAAAAACCATTCTCTGGAAAACCCTGAGAGAGCCGTCTCCGCCATCTTAGGGACGACTCGGGAAGTCTCCTTTTTGCTTGCAGGGACGACTCCGCATACAGCGGGGACGTCTCGCGCATATCCCTTGAAAAGCGTCTTTCTGCCGCCACTGAGAGAGTCGACTCTGCTACTGAGAGAGTCGACTCCGCTAACGCGGGGACGACTCGACAGGAGCCGGGGACGTCTCCAAGTGTGCTAGTTCTTCCTGTTTGTGCCAGAGACGTCTCTGAAACTATCAGGAGACGTCTCGGCTGTCCCTGAACTTTTTCTTTAGCTCAAAATATTCTTCAATAAATTCATAAAAATTATGGGAACTTGCCTAGACATTTCTTAACAATATTCTAAATAAAACACATGAATTTCTCAATTGAATTGTTAAGATATAATGGAATTTTACTCTAGTGTTTTGTATTCATCAAAATCCATTAGGGGGTTAACAATCTCCCCCTTTTTGATGATGACAAAACACTGAGTATATGCAAAATTTGAAATTTAAACATATACACAGTATTGATCAGATATACAAGTATAATGTTTTGATTTGAACTAGATACAATGTGCATCACTCAAAATATTCAATTTTCAGTTCTTTCCTTGTGCATAAGATTGATCTTTATAGTTCTTAAATGATTTTATCATATGAACTGAATTTGAATCAAGTTAGAATGAAATATTGATGCTGAAGATAATTGAAAGCTAGATTCTTTTTGACTCCCCCTTTCTTTTCCAGAAGGGCAATTATCTTAAAATCAATATTCTTCAATTTTATCTTTTCTAAATCAACTTTGGAGTATGATTAAAAAATTTGCATTCCATATTCAATATCCATGTCTACTCCCCCTTTCAATATACAATATCTAATTTCTACTCCCCCTTTCAATATACAAATATCTACTGTTTAAAAAATTTGCATTCCATATTCAATATCCATGTCTACTCCCCTTTCAATATACAATATCTAATTTCTACTCCCCCTTTCAATATACAAATATCTACTCCCCCTTTTTGTCATCAACATGAAGGGGACAAATTATCCTTTTTAGTAAAATTCAGCATATTCAAGGTGTGCTCCCCCTGTTTTATGTGCATTGTTTCTTTGTATCAAATTTGAATACTCAAGGTATGTGGTAGGATTTTTATGGCATATCACACAATCACATACACAATCATAGAAACACATACACAGAATTGGCAATGTACACAAGGTTTTCAAAAGAAATTGTATTCATTCATATGTCATTGTAGATCTTTGAAGTCAGTACATAGTCAAAAGAAGAAATCGTTACAAGTATTGATTTCTAATACAAAAGTGTTTCAAAATGGCCTAGGATTTACAAAAAGAAGATCCTACAGGATATCCATCATCGGCGTCGTTGCTCATGGGGCCTACCAGTTGTACTTTGTGCATAAGCCTTACAGGCTGCATCTATGAAACCATTGATAGAATCCATGAGGGTCTTAAAGTGATCTCCCTGTGACTTGTGGAAACCTGCCACAAGTGCTTCAAACTCTAAGGTTGCCATCTCAATTCTGCCTCTAAGTTGGGCAACTAAGGTGCCCACATTGCCATCTGGCTTTGTCAACTCTTTGAGGTCTTGGAAATGGCCTTCAAGCTGTCCTTGAGCTCTAATGATCTGCAGGTTTGGGTGGCACCCACCCCAACTATTTGTTGCTCTTGGGCTTCAATTTGAGCCTTAATTTCCTGCAGCTCTTGTCTGATGGGGGCCAGCTCTGCGGACATCATGGATCTCATCTCCTCCCTCATCTGCTGACAAATAACAGATGCTAAGGTGTGCATCTGCTCCTCTGATAGGAAGGAGGGCCCACTGACTGGAGGAGGTGGTGGCATGGATGTGGAAGGTCCAGCTGAGCTGGAGGGAATATCAGGGATGTCCATGTTGCTAGGTGGAGGAGAGTGATGGTCAGACTCATGATGTGGGATCTCAGCCTCTATGGTTTGTGCTTTTCTTTTTGGAACCTTGACCCAAGACCCATCTATCTTGTGAAATTCCATTCTTCTCATTGAGCCCTCATTGTAATAGTCGGTGTTTCTTAAGGGCTTTGCAGGTTCATTTGATGGAATGGAAACCTTGAAGTGTTTGAAGATTAAGGTAAAGATCATGCCATAGGGTATACTAAATCTAGAATACCTATGACATAGGGCAATGTAATTTAGCATGAGTCTAGGAAGGTTTAGAGGGATCCCTAGTAGGATGTGATGCATTATAACTAAGTCTCGCTCCGAAACAAAATCGAAGCGACCGGTTTTAGGAAATAGGACCCGGTTGACAATGCTTAAAAGGAGTCTCATCTCTGCATTAGGTCCTGAGAGTTGACAACATCAAGAGGGCCGCAGTCCTCTCTTCCTAAAATTAAGTTTAGAGCTACTTCCCTTTGGGGATGTGAGGTTGGAGCCTCGCCGTCCCTAGGGATTTGCAAAACAGTGGATAAGATGTCCTCATTAATTTCTACTAATGTCCCTCGGACATGTGCGGTGAACCCTAAGTCCCCTAAAGCCATATCACTAAACATTTCTCTAACAAGGCCGGGGTAGGTCGAGGTATTGAGGGTGCAAAGATGCTCCCACCCTTGGGCTCGGAGTCTCTCTCCAATAGAGAACCCCTCATGATCTAAAAATGCAAAATCTATGTACCTACCGGTTGTGACTGTGCGATTTGCACAGGAAATCGTTGTGGTTGGCGGAGCAACCGGAGGAGAAGGTGCGGAGGGTTCTTCCCGCCGTTCCTCACCGTCGCCCCGCTACTCTAGGTCGCTTCCCCACGGGTCGTCCTAGCTTCTTTGGTGCCATGGATGCTAGGGTTTGTGATTTAGGGCAAATGGAGGCTAGGGTTTGTGATTTAGGGCAAATGGAGGCTAGGATTTGAGGTGGAGAGCAAATGGAGGCTAGGGCTTTCCGTTTTGGTCGGGAATGAGGGAGAAAGCTCGAGTCGGCTCGAGCGATTTCGACCTATTTAAAAAGGCCTCATTCGGTCCCCGAGACGTCTCCGCGACTAAGGTGAGACGTCTCCGCTTGGGGGACGTCTCTGCGATTTGCCAGAGACGTCTCCGACACTGAAAAATTTCAGACTGTATTCTATCTTCTCCCTTTTTTTTGTTTAATCACCCCAATCAATATGATCTCTTTTGATAAACTTAGAGTGAATTTGTTTGTGATCCTCCCCCTCAATGATACATCCTATAATAATTTGATAATGATTTTTGAATTATTAATATTGAAATAAGGAACGTTTGACCAAATTTTCGAATACCTATGAAATAGGCTCTGAAAATATCTCCATGAAGAGTCCAAGGAAGGGTAACCATCCTCCGGAAAGTCAACCAGTTCGTCATTTAGTTTAGATGAATTCATGCTTTCACTTATGTTTGCCTTGAGGTGGATTACTAGTTCGAGTAGCAAAGCAATGCAATACAAGTTCAATTCATTTGCTAGGATCATACAAGCTCAAAGCATTCCTTAAGAAATTGAATCTGTCTTTACAAAGGGGCTTTGTAAAGATATCAGCTAATTGATTTTCAGTACATACATATTCAATCATCACATCATTTTTCAGCACATGATCCCTAATAAAATGATGCCTAATCTCTATATGCTTTGACTTAGAGTGTTGGACAGGATTTTTTGTTAAGTTGATTGCACTTGTATTATCACACTTAATTGGTATATTGTCCATTTTAATACCGAAGTCTTCAAGTTGTTGCTTAATCCAAAGAACTTGGGCACAACAGCTTCCAGCTGCAATGTACTCAGCCTCAGTTGTGGACAAGGCAACTGAATTTTGTTTCTTGCTAAACCAAGAAACCAAATTGGCACCCAAGAATTGACAAGTGCCACTTGTGCTTTTTCCTGTCGAGTTTGCACCCAGCAAAATCAGCATCAGAATAAGCAGTTAAATTTATATCAGATTGTTTAGAATACCATAAGCCTATATTAGATGTCCCTACTAGATATCTAAAAATTCTTTTAACAGCTTGCAAGTGTGATTCCTTAGGACATGCTTGGTATCTAGCACACACACAAACACTGAATAATATATCTGGTCTACTAGCAGTAAGGTAAAGTAGAGAGCCTATCATACCTCTGTACAATTTGCAGTCTATACTTTTACCTTTTTCATCTTTGGTCAAGCTTGCAACTTGAGCCCATGGGTGTGCTGATTTCCTTTGCATCCTTCATCTTGAATTTTTCCAGCATTTCCTTGATGTATTTGGACTGACTGATGAGAATGCCTTCCTCTGATTGTTTTATTTGTAGCCCAAGGAAGAAGTTGAGCTCACCCATCATGCTCATTTCAAATTCTCCCTGCATAAGCTTGGCAAACTCTTAATAGAGACTATCATTAGTAGCACCAAAAATTATATCATCCACATAATTTGTACAAGCAATAAGTCATTTCCTTTTCTTTTAATAAAGAGGGTTTGTCTACATTTCCTCTCTTAAATTTGTTCTCAATTAGGAAATTACTTAATCTTTCATACCATGCCCTAGGAGCTTGCTTAAGTCCATACAATGCTTTATGCAATTTATACACATAATCTGGATGTAAGTGATTTTCGAAACCCGGAGGTTGTCCTACATAAACTTTCTCCATTATGTAGCCATTTAAGAATGCACTTTTTTACATCCATTTGATAGAGTTTAAAATCCATGAAGCATGCATATGCTAAAAGCAGTCTAATAGCCTCTAACCTAGCAAGAGGAGCAAAAGTTTCATCAAAATCTATTCCTTCCTCCTGATTATATCCTTTGGCCACTAGCCTAGCTTTGTTTCTTATTACTATCCCATCTTCATCTAGTTTATTTCTATATACCCATTTGGTGCCTATAATTGAAACATTGGGGGGTCTTTTCATTAGAGTCCAAACTTCATTTCTTTCGAATTGGTTTAATTCCTCTTGCATAGCATTCATCCAATTATCATCTTTTTCAGCTTCTTCTAGTGATTTAGGCTCTATTTGTGAAACGAAAGCAAGATAATTACTAGTGTTTCTTAAAGAGGATCTAGTTCTTATACCTTGTGAAGGATCACCAAGGATTAGATCCTTTGGATGACCATGTGCATACCTCCATTCTTTAGGAAGATCTTGATTTCTTGATGGAGGTTGATCTTCTTCATCTTGCTGATTTGTATCCTCTTTGATCTCATCCTCATGTTGTTTGTCTTGTATGGAGAATTCCTTGATCCCGTCTTTAAGTATACCTGCATCACCATCTTCTTCTTTTCTAGAAGAATCTCCATTAGTTTCATCAAAACACAACATGAATGGATTCTTCAACAACGAGAGTTCTCTTGTTGAAGACCCTGTATGCTCTACTAGATGAGGAATAACCTAAGAAGATCCCCTCATCTGATTTAGCACTAAATTTACTGAGATTGTCCTTTCCATTATTCAAAATAAAGCATCGACAACCAAAAACATGAAAATAACTTATATTTGGTTTCTTACCTTTCATCAATTCATACGGTGTTTTCTTAAGATGGATCTAACTAAAGCACGATTTAAAATATAACATGAGGTATTTATTGCTTCAGCCCAAAAATACTTTGGTAGATCCGATTCGCACAACATGGTACGAGCCATATCTGCTAGTGTGCGATTCTTCCTTTCTACACCCAATTTTGTTGGGGTGTCCTAGGTGCCGAGAAGTTGCGATTGTACCATTTTCGTCACAAAACTTTCAAAGTGTTGATTTTCAAACTCGGTACCCATGATCACTCCCTAATTGCTTTTAGTTTAAGATTAAGTTCATTTGAAAACCTTATTATGAAACTTGATAAAAGCGGGAAAGGACTCATCTTTGTGTGCAAGAAATGAAACCCATGTAAAACGTGAAAAATCATCAACAATGACAAGACCAAATTTCTTACCCCTAGACTAGCAGTTCTAGTGGGTCCAAACAAATCCATGTGAATTAGTTCTAAGGGTTTTGATGTTGAGACTATGTTCTTAGACTTGAAAGAACTTCTTGTTTGTTTCCCTAATTGACATGGCCGCACAAATTTTATTCTTTTCAAAGTCTATTTTCAGTAGTCCTTTGACTAGATCCCTTTGTAATCAATTTAGAAATTAAATCCATGCTAGCATGCCCTAACCTACGATGCCATAACCAACTAGTCTCATTGACTTTTGGGATTCATAGCTACAAGACATTGGCCATCCTTCATGGTGAGATCATCAAGATCTACCATGTAAACATTTCCATGCCTATGTCCTGTGAGTATGACCTCATTGTCCAAATGGACTACTAATTATGCATAGTGATGATTCAAATGATACTTTAAATCCCTTGTCACAAAATTGACTTATACTTAACAAATTATGTTTTAGTCCATTAACCAACAATACATTATCAATAAATGAGGAGGGTGAATATGGAGATTTTACCAACACCAAATAATTCGGCCTTTAGCATTGTCTCCAAATGTGACTAACCCTCCTTCTTTCGATTCCAAGGTGACGAAGAGACTCTTGTCACCGGTCCATGATGCCTTGAGCAGCCACTATCAAAGATACCACATTCTCCTTTTATTCCGGCTGCAAGGCATACCTGCAAAATGATCAATGGTGAAGCTCTTAGGTACCCAAGTTTTCTTGGGTCCTTCGTGGTTTAGTGGTAGTTGGTTCCTTTAGGCACCCATATTTTAGTTATGTTTTTAGCTTTTACAAATCTACTCTTGTTAGTTTGGATTTTCTTTGAATACAAGAGTAGGCTTTAATGTCCAATCTTTCCACAAAGAAAGCATGTTGGTTTTTTCAATTTTTACATCTTTTGCTTTTACAAAGAAATTCTTTAGATTACTTTTGTTGCTTATTAGTTTTATATCCTAATCCGGCCTTTATTGAAAATAGCTCTTTGATTTGAAAGAATAAGATTTAATTTTTCACGAGCTTTGCGTGAATTTTTCAACAATTGGCTTGTACTTATGTATCTCATTCTTAAGATTCACATTTTCTTTAACTAGTTCTTCCATATCCTTTTTTAAGAGATTCAACAGTTTGCGCAAGTGAGGTATTATTATATTGAGTAGGGAATTTACTTTTAGATTTAATTCCTTGATTAGTGTTTTTGCCTTTACATTTTCAGTGCTAAGCCTTGAATTTTCGATTTCTAGGTTAGTAGTGTTCATATTTTTGACGCTCTCCTTCTCAATTAATAGGTTTTCAATGTTTTCCTTTAGTTTTTGATTGGAGGCTTTAATTCTTTATTCTTTGCTCCCAACATACTACAATCACCCATAAAGTTCTTGAAAAGCATCATATAATTCTTCTAAACTAAAATTTATAGTTGGGTTTTTGACATACCTCGTCATCTTGAACGCCATGAAGCATAGATTGGCAGTCTCTTCCTTCTCTTCTTCGGAGGATGATGTGTCACTATCATCCCATGTTGCCTTCAATGCCTTCTTCTTCTTCTTTCCAAAGTGCTTCTTTTGTTGAGGGCATTCGGAACGAATATGTCCCGGTCTCTTGCAGTCATAGCATACGATTGGGTCTCTTTCTTTTTTCTTTTTCTTTCTCCCAATCATTTCTCCTCCAAATTTCTTTCTTGGGAATGGTTTCTTTCTCTCATGAATTTTTTAAATTTCCTTACTATCAAACCCAAGTCCTCATCTTGACTTTCTTCTTCACTCTCACTGCTCTCTTCTTCACATACACTTGAGGTGGCCTTTGAGTGCGATTGTCCTTTTCTTTGGCAGCTCTTCTTCATGCTGCTTCATCGTGAGCTCATGCGTCATCAATGAGCCCAAGAGTTGTTCTTAGCCCCAAGGTGTTGAGGTCTTTGGCTTCTACAATCGCCGTGACCTTTGCTTCCCATGCTTTTTGGCAGTGACCTGAGAATTTTACTCACAAGTTCGGGGTTAGTGGTAAGATTTGCCCAAGCTTTTTAGGCCATTAATAATTTCGGTAAAACGTGTAAACATGCATGTGATGGTTTTCACTAGGTTCCATCTTAAACATTCATACTTGTGAACTAGAATGTTCACTTTGGACTCTTTGACTTGATTTGTACCCTCGTGGGTAACTCAAGCCTATCCCATATTTCCTTAGCGAAGTACATGTGGAGACTCTATTAAACTCATTTACATCTAAGAAACAAAATAATGAGTTCATGGCTCTAGAATTGAGTTGAGCCATCCTATCATCATTCTCATCCCATCCTCCTCAGGTTTGGAAACTCGAATGCCATTGATCACATGTGATGGTTCTTGTGGTCCCTTGACTATAACCCTCCACAAGGCATAGTCCTTGTGCTTGAATGAAGATTCTCATTCTAGTCTTCCAATAGGTATAATTTGTCCCATTGAAGAGTGGAGTCTATTGGTTGCTTGCCCCTCGGCTGGAACATTGTTAAAGGGTGTTGCCATCTAGATCTTGGCTAAGAACGGTTAGGTCTTTCAGGAATATAAGAGCACCGGCTCTGATACCACTTGTTGCCCACAGAGATGGTCACTCAAGAGGGGGGTGAATTGGGTGTTTTAAAACTTTTTGGCTAATTTAAAAATAAAACACACAAATATATGAACTAAAGCAAAGATAAAGCGATAAGAAGAGACAACCACAAACACACGGTTTTATAGTGGTTCGGAGCCTTCACCCGCTCCTACATCCACTCCCCAAAGCGCTTGGGAATTCACTATAATCCAAGATTACAGTACGGTATTTGCGAGTTCACTACCCAACTCGTTGTTTAACACCGGGCTCACAACAAACCCAAAACCCCCAATTTCCTCTTAGGCTTGGACGCCTTTCCTTGTTCCAAGTCCTTGACTGGAACAAGCACCACAATAAAAGAGTGTACAAAAGGATATAAAAGCTCTAGAAAGCAAATATAGCACTTATGAACAATGAAACCCGGAAGAATCTTTTTGTGCCGTTGGAAGCGTGGGAGGATGTTGATTCTTCCGATGTGGGACGCGTAGGGTTGGGTGTGAGCTTTGAATCCCGAGCACACGAGAGTGGTTGAGCTTGAAATCGCTTGGGAGACTTGAAGCACTTGATTTCCTTCTTGAATGCACTCACTCCCTTGAGCTTTTCTTTCTAACTTCTCTCTTGAATGATTTTGCTTTTGGTTGGTGAAGAGTTGTTGAGAAGCACTTAAGAGCTCCCTTTTATAGCCCAAAAAGCAAATATAGCCGTTAGAGATAAAGTAGAGAAGATTTGAAATTCAAATCAAACCTGAAAAGCTGTCAGTCGCGTCCCAGGCGCTCCGGGGACGTCTCCGCTACAACGAGAGACGTCTCGCCTACTAGGATTTTACTTTTTACTTTATCTGGGGTCGACTCGGCACTTTACGGGGACGTCTCGGCGTGTTAGCGCTTTTTGAGTGGGGACGACTCCGCTGCTTTGGGGACGACTCCGCTTCTTTATCTCCGAAAATCATGTCCTCTGGAATTCCCTGAGAGAGTCGACTCCGCTCTTTCAGGGGACGTCTCCGCTTGTCTGCACTTTATGCGTGGGGACGACTCCGCTTCTCAGGGTCGACTCCGCTTCCTTATCACCGAAAAAACCATTCTCTGGAAAACCCTGAGAGAGCCGTCTCCGCCATCTTGGGACGACTCGGGAAGTCTCCTTTTTGCTTGCGGGGACGACTCCGCGTACAGCGGGGACGTCTCGCGCATATCCTTGAAAAGCGTCTTTCTGCCGCCACTGAGAGAGTCGACTCCGCTACTGAGAGAGTCGACTCCGCTAACGCGGGGACGACTCGACAGGAGCCGGGGACGTCTCCAAGTGTGCCAGTTCTTCCTGTTTGTGCCAGAGACGTCTCTGAAACTATCAGGAGACGTCTCGGCTGTCCCTGAACTTTTTCTTTAGCTCAAAATATTCTTCAATAAATTCATAAAAATTATGGGAACTTGCCTAGACATTTCTTAACAATATTCTAAATAAAACACATGAATTTCTCAATTGAATTGTTAAGATATAATGGAATTTTACTCTAGTGTTTTGTATTCATCAAAATCCATTAGGGGGTTAACAGAGCTGGGAGACACCAAGTTCTGTCCAATTAGTCATATAGATAAAAAATAGTATGATATGAAATTTGGCTTGTAGACGGTCATCTATCCTGGCTGGAGTCAAGTGCAATCTTTCAAGTCATGGGTCACCCAGCACCTTATAGTTATGACATAGCCAATTTAGATTTGCCCAACATTATTTTCCAAAAGCACAAAAGAAATGGACCTGATTCGGACCCGAACCCGACTCGGACCTGATTTGAAGTCAAATTTACTCAATGTGCATTTTATCTCTAATTTTATACTAATCCATGTGAAATCCAAATATAATATTAATCTAGTGAATTTATTATTATCGGTTAACAATAACACTAATTTTAGTGACATATAGGTCACACTTTTGTGCTCTCATCAGCACCCATACTTTAGTTGTTTGTTTACCTTTTTACAAATGTATTCTGTTAGTTTGAATCTTTCTTTGAATGCAAGAATAGGCTTTATGTCCACTTTTTCCACAATGAAAGCATGTAGGTTTTTTCAGATTTGATATCTTTTGATTTCACAAAGAAATTCTTTAGATACTTTTGTTGTTTGGTAGTTTTATATCCTAGACCGGCTTTATTAAAAACAGCTCTTTGATTGATAGAATAAGATTTAACTTTTCAGAGCTATGTGTAATTTTTCAACAATTGGTTTGTACTTATGTACCTCATTCTTAGATCCAAATTTTCTTTAACTAATTCTTCCTTATCCTTTTTAAGGAATTCAACATTTTGCGCAAGTAAGGTATTACTATTGAGTAGGAATTTAACTTTTAGATTTAATTCCTTAATTTGTGTTTTTGCCGTTTCATTTTCAATGCTAAGTTTTGAATTTTTATTTTCTAGGTCAATGGTATTAATATTTTTAAAGCTCTCCTTCTCAATCAATAGGTTTTCAATATCATCCTTTAGTTTTGATTGGAGACTTTTAATTCTTTATTCTTTGCTCCTAACATACAATCACTCATGAGTTCTTGAAAAGCTTCATATAATTCTTCTAAAGTAAAATTCGTAGTTGAGCTATGACTTACCTCATCGTCTTCGAATGCCATGAAGCACAAATTGGCGGTTTCTTCCTTCTCTTCCTCGGAGGATGATGTGTCACTATGATCCCATGTTGCTTTCAATGCTTTCTTCTTCTTCTTTCCAAAATGCTTCTTCTGTTGAGGGCATTCGGAACGGATGTGTCCCGGTCTCTTGCAATCATAACAAATGATTGGGTCTCTTTCCTTTTTTTTTTCCTTTTCCAATCATTTCCCTCCAAACTTCTTTCTTGGGAAGGGTTTCTTTCTTCTCATGAATTTCTTAAACTTCCTTACTATTAAACCAAGTCCTCATCTTTGCTCTTCTTCACTCTCACTACTTTCTTCTTCACACACACTCGAAGTAGCCTTGAGTGCGATTGTCTTCTTCTTTGGCACATTTCTTCATGTTCCTCATTGTGACTCATGCGTCATCAATGAGCCCAATAGTTGTTCGAGTGCCAATGTGTTGAGGTCTTTAGCTTCTACAATCGCCGTGACCTTCGCTTCCAAGCTTTTGGCAAAGACCTGAGAATTTTACTCACAAGTTCTGGGTTAGTGTAAGATTTACCCAAATTCTTTAAACCATTTATTATATCGGTGAAGCGTGTGAACATGCATGTGATGGTTTCATTGGGTTCCATCTTAAACAAATCATATTTGTGAACTAGAAGTTTCACTTTAGACTCTTTGACTGATTTGTACCCTCGTGGGTAACTTCAAGCCTATCCCCATATTTTCTTGGCGGAACTACAGGTGGAGACTCTATTGAACTCATTTACATCTAGAGCACAAATAATGAGTTCATGGCTCTAGAGTTGAGTTGAACCATCCTACTATCATTCTCATCCCAATCATCCTCAGGTTTGGGAACTTGAATGCCATTTACCATGTGAGATGGTTCGTGTGGTCCCTTGATTATAACCCTCCAAAGGCATAATCTTGTCTTGAATAAAATCCTCATTCTAGTCTTCCAATAGGTAAATTTGTCCCATTGAAGATGGAGGTCTATTTGGTTGCCTGCCCCTCAGCAGGAACATTGTTGAAGGGTGTTGCCATCTAGATCTTTGGCTAAGACGGTTGGTCTTCAAGAATACACAGAGCACCTACTGATACCACTTGTTGCCCAGAGATGGTCACCCAAGAGGGGGGTGAATGGGTGTTTTAAAACTTTTGTCCAATTAAAAATAAAACACACAAATGTATGAGCTAAAGTAAAAATAGAGGTATGAAAACAGACAATCACAAACACAAGGTTTTATAGTGGTTCGGAGCTTCCACTGCTCCTACATCCACTCCCAAAGCACCTTTGGGAATTTCTACTATAATCCAAGATTACAGTCCGGTAGTTTTGCGAGTGCAGTCCAACCGTTGTTTTACACCGGCCTAACAACGAACCCTACACCCCCTTTCACCTAGGCTTGGGACGCCTTTTCCTTGTTCCAAATTCCTTGACTGGAACAAGCACAATAATGAAAGTTTACAAGGATTCAAAAGCTCTTAAGAAGCAAAAAACAGTGAGAAATAATAAACCCGGAAGACCCTTTTAGCCGTTGGAAGCGTGGGAAGTGGTGGTTCTTCCGATGTGGATTGCGTTGCTTGAATGTGAGCTTTGAATGCCGAGCGGGAGAGAGTAGTTGAGCACGAAATCAGTTGGGAAGCTTGAAGGCACTTGATTCTTCACTTGAATGCACTAACTCCTTGACCTCTTTTTCTTTCTCTCTCTTGAATGATCTTATGTAGGTTGGTGAGCAGTTGTTGGAAGGCACTTAAGAGCTCCCTTTTATAGCCCAAAAAGCAAATATAGCCGTTAGACACAAAGAAAGAAACGTTTGAAATTCAAACAAACCTGCAAAAAGGTGTCAGTCGCATCCCAGGCGCTCCGGAGACGTCTCCGCTTCAACGCGAGACGTCTCGGCTGTAAGATTTTTCTTTTGACGTTGTTTGGGGTCGACTCGGCGCTTTACGGGGACGACTCTGATGATGAACCGTTTGAATGCTTGTTTTTCTGTTTTTCTGAGAGGGTCGCCTCGGCACTTTACGGGGACGTCTCGGGATGTTTGCACTTTTCATGGGGACGACTCCGCTGTTTTATCTTCGAAAAACAAGTCCTCTGGAATTCTCTGAGAGAGTCGACTCCGCTTTTTCAGGGGACGTCTCCGCTGCCTTATCATCGAAAAAGACATCCTCTGGAATACCCTGAGAGAGTCGACTCCGCTACCTCGGGGACGACTCCAGAAGTCTGCTTTTGACTCGCGGGGACGACTCCGCGTCCTGTGGAGACGACTCGGCGCATCCTTGAAATCGGCCTTTCTGCCGCCTCTGAGAGAGTCGACTCCGCCTCTGAGAGAGTCGACTCCGACCTGCGAGACGCCTCGCCAGGCGCCGGGGACGTCTCCAAACGTGCAAGTTCTTCCTGTTTGTGCCAGAGACGTCTCTGGGACTAACCAGAGACGTCTCGGCTGTCCCTGATCTGTTTTCTTCAACTCAAAATTTCTTCAATAAATTTCATAAAATTATGGGAACTTGCCTAAACATTTCTTAACAATATTCTTAATTAATCACCTGAAATCCTCAAGTAAATTGTTAAGATAAATGGAATTATACTCTAGTGTTTTGTATTCATCAAAATCCATTAGGGGGTCAACAATTTTTGAATTCAGGGCAATCTGTTGTTGAATGAGAGATGAGGCTTGTGCAGCCATAACAGCTTGCCTAGGAATGCTGGTTTTTCTTTTGACCGTGGTGAGGTCTTTCAAGAATTTTGTATAGGAGGGAATTTGTCGTATGGCATCAAGGAAAGGTATATTTATTTGAACAATTTTAAAGACTTCCATTATTTCATCAAGTTAGATTGTTTCTTGGAGTCCTGAAGTCTACTGGGAAAGGAAACCTTAGGTTTGTATGTTTCTATGGGTTCTTTCTTTTTTCTGATTTATTCCTGTTCTGACCTCTCTTCTGAATAGGGTTCTTATCGAATTTATTTTTATTTTTTTCATGTTCAGAAAGTTGGACTTTATTGTCCACTTGCTTGCCAGACCTTAAAATCGGTAATTGGCCTGAACTTTATAGATCAGATTTTCATTAGAATCGATTTGATATCGACCTCTCTGACCTTTTTTGTTGTCTACTAGGGTTAGGCACTGGTTGACTAGGTAGTTCACCTGTCTTCCCTATCCCCTAGAGAGTTTCTATTTGGCTTAGACTAACCTCAAGTTTTGCAATTGCTTGCGCATGGAATTGGTTAGTCTGGGCTTAGGCTGTATTGGTCTGTTGTTGTTGCTTGATAAAATCTTGTTGTTTTTTCATCATATTAGCCATCATGGTTTCTAATGGTGAAGGTTGCTGTGGGATAAGGGCATTATAAGGAGGTACAGATGGAACCAAAGGTTGGTTCATTTGTGATGGACCTATCCTGGGGAAGTTGTTCTGAAATCTGGTGGACCACCTTGATGCTGAATAGGTTCGTTCTGCTTGTATGAGAAATTTGGATGGAACCTATTATTAGGGTGGTAAACTAGGCTGAACGAGTTGGGAGTGGGCTTCTTAAAGGCACTATATGAATTTAGAGCATTTGCTTGCTCAGCCTTTATGGTGGGCAAATTAGGACAGCACTCCACTAGATGTTCAGAACTATTACACAAGATACATAAGCCCTGTGGCTCGTGCTCCACTTTCATGATGGGATTTGACTCTTTGTATGAACTCGAACTAGTGGAAACAGTGAAAGCATCAAACTTTTTACTTAAATTGTTCATCACATTCACTAGATTGGACATGAATTTTTGAGTTCTGGGTCTATTTGTATTCCGTATGTACTTAGTTCTCTAGACCGAACTCATCTCTATTTTACTTCTTCACCATAGCTACTCCAATTTTGGGCGTTCTCGGCTAAGTCAACAAGAAATTCATAGGCTTGATCTGGGTTTGGTTCATGAACCTACCCTTGCGCATAGACTCAATCATGTTTCTATGTGCCGGAGGTAGTCCTTTATAAAAGAAGTGGACCAGATCAGCCTTATCAAGCCCATGGTGGTGGGCATTTGACCAACAGATCATGGAATCTTTCCCATAGTTGGAAAAATTCCTCTTCAGATTTCCCTCTGAAAGTTCTTATTGGCATCCTTAATTTTTTCAATCTTTACCATGGGATAGAACTTAGCCATGAACTTCTAGATAGTTGTTTCCCATGATGTAATGGAATTTTGAAGCAAGGGAATACAGCTATGCAGCAGCACGATCCTCTAAAAATCATGGAAACAACCTTAATTTAATACCCTCTTCATCTAAGTTTTGATTTCTAAACGTTTGACAGATTGTCAAAAATTTGTTTAGATGAATGTAAGGTTGTTCACTCTCGAACCCATGAAAACTTGGGTAACATGTTTATTGTTGCAGCCCGAATCTCGAATTGGGCTGCATTATTAATGGTAATACTATGCAAGTAGGGGGACTAGCAGATGCGGTGCGAACAACTCATTCAAAGTTCTAATGTGTTCACGCATTGTAGAGATTGACAGTTGGTTTACAGTTCGCAAGTTGTGATGAAAAGTTCTGTCAATCTCAGGATCAAATGAGGTTAACTTATCCCTTAATGACCTTCTACCATGCATACATTATCAACAATTTAATTAGACTCGACTCTGAGGATGATAGTGTTATTTTGATAATTAACAAGCAATTATCTAGAGCTTGCTATAAGTTAAATTGATACTTCATTTATAAGTTCATTACTCTCAGTATATTTGTTTAATTGAAAATATATATATGGTCTTGTTCATTTGGATGGATCTAATCTTGAGAATGCAGCAAAGTGTGAATTGAGTCGACCCATAGGTTGATTGGGTCGACCCCGGGACTTAAAGGAATCATCTGGCACACTCCTGCAAAAACAGCACAAATGAACAGTGAGTTGGGTCGACCCAAGGTAGGCACTGAGTCGACCCAACCTCCAAAGAACCTCAAAATGCAAAGGAAAAATGCTCTCTGGATTTACTGAGAGGGTCGACCCACACAGTGGTTGAGTCGACCCAAGCTTGAGTCGACCCAAACCCTGAGAGGGTCGACCCAAAGACAAGACAGAAAGACAGACAGAAAATGGTTCTCTGAAATTACTGAGAGGGTCGACCCAAGAAGAAGTTGAGTCGACCCAAGTAAACTTTGAGTCGACCCAAACCCTGAGAGGGTCGACCCAAATGGAGACAGAAAGACAGACAGAAAAATGGCTCTCTGGAATTACTGAGAGGGTCGACCCAAGAAGAAGTTGAGTCGACCCAAGTGAACTTTGAGTCGACCCAAAGAATGGTTGGGTCGACCCAAGTGAAGGAAGTTTGAAATTCTGTTTCTGTGTTCTCTGAGAGGGTCGACCAAGGAATGTTTGAGTCGACCCAAGTCCAAGTTGGGTCGACCCAAGGGACAGGTTGAGCCGACCCAAACACGGGCTGAACAGTAACGGCTAGTTCTGCAGATGTACTTTTTGTCCTTCCCAAGGCGTATGTAACGGCTAGTTTTTCAAATCTGACCAATGGGGCTTGTCCAAGGAAGGTTGAAAACTATTTAAAGGGGCACTATTCATCAGAATAAAAACTTTTGAGTGGGAAATCAAAGAATACACAAGAAAACAAAGAGCCCTAATCTTCTTCATCAAGAGCTTCATTCAAAAATCAAAGAAAGGGATTGAGCAGATTCAAAGAGGCATCAAGAGCTCCTTCCCCCATTGAAGAGTGAAGCTTCCTTGACAAAGAAGAGCCAAGCGACTTCAAAGCGATAATTTCTTTCTAACTCTTCTTCATTGCTCATATTGTTCTATATGCTCATTTAGGAGTTTAAATCTTTTCTTTTCATTTGTTTGAAACTTTGTAAAGGTTCGTTGGTGAGCCCGCAAAACCAACAAAGGTTTTTGGTAAACCCGGAAAACCAAAGTTGTAAAGGTTCGTTGGTGAGCCCGCAAAACCAACAAAGGTTTTTGGTGAACCCGGAAAACCAAAGTTGTATAGGTTCGTTGGTGATCCCGTAAAACCAACAAGGTTTTTGGATTGTGAGCCCGGAAAACAATCCAACTGTAATCCGCGAGATTATAGTGAATTCCCAAGGGTACGCTTGGGGAGTGGACGTAGGTGCTAAGGAGAGCACCGAACCACTATATATTGTTGTGTTTGGATTGTGTTTGTGCTTTCATTCTCTCTTGCTTTACTTTCTATTCTTGCATTAGTTTAACTCACTCTAATAACCTAAGTAAGCATCCATCGCAGTTAACTAAGAAAGTTTTAAAAGCACTAAAGTAAGAAGAAACCAATTCACCCCCCCCTCTTGGCTTGTCACCTTGGGCAACAAGTGGTATCAGAGCAAGGTGCTCTAATAGTACTCATTGATCTAACAATCAAGAGTTAAAGATCATGACAACCCAAGTGGGATGTGCAATGAGTGAGGGACAATCCACAAATAGACCTCCTCTATTTAATGGCACAAACTACACATATTGGAAAGCCAGAATGAGGATATTCATTCAAGCTTCAGATTATGAACTATGGCAAATCATCACTAGAGGACCTCACACACCCACACTTAACATAGAGGGCACTATCATACCCAAACCAGAAATGGATTGGAATGAAAATGATAGAAGATTAGCACAGTTAAATGCAAAAGCTGTAAATATACTTTACTGCTCTTTAGATGTAAATGAATTTAATAGAATATCCACTTGCACCACCGCCAAAGAAATTTGGGATAGACTTGAGGTCACACATGAAGGGACCAATCAAGTTAAGGAGTCTAAGATAAACATATTAGTACACAAGTATGAACTGTTTAAAATGGAATCTACTGAGTCCATAACTGATATGTTTACTCGTTTTACTGATATTATAAATGGGCTTAAGAGTTTAGGAAAGTCTTATTCTAACTCTGATTTGGTGCGTAAAATTCTCAGGTCTCTACCAAGGAATTGGGAGGCCAAGGTAACCGCTATTCAAGAAGCAAAGGACCTCAACACACTGCAGTTAGAGGAGCTTCTAGGATCACTCATGACCTATGAGTTGACAATGAGGCAAAATTCAGAAGATGAGGTCAAGAGGAGAAAGCCTATTGCCCTAAAGACTACCACCCCTAGACAACAAACTGAATCGGAAGATTCAAATGATGATGAAGATATTGATGAAGAAGGGATGGCAGTGCTTCAGAAAATTCATGAGAGGTAAGAATAGATTCCATAAAAAGAAGCCCTTCATTAAAGGTAACTCAAGCAAAGAAAAGGGTAAGGAAAGAAAAGGAGAAAGAAACTCCCATTTGCTATGAGTGTAACAAACCCGGGCATTATAAGATAGATTGCCCAGATTTGAAGTGGATGGCAAGAAAATTGAAAAAGAAGAATTTTATGGCCGATTGGAGTGAGAGTGAGGAATCAAGTTCGGAGGACGAAGATCATCAAGACACGGCCCAAATATGTCATATGGCCAATGACGATGAGGTAGATTCTGAACTTGACTGCGATTTTACTGTTGATGAATTACATGATGCATTTTTAGAACTCATGGAAGAACATAAAAAGTAATTAATAAAAACAAAGCTCTAAAAGAAGAAAATCAATCTCTCATTAAAGATAAGATAAAACTGTCTCATAACTACGAAACATTAAGTAGGAAACTTGAAAATGAAACCAAGAACTTAATTGCTGAAAATATTAAGTTAAAAGAAGATGCTGAAAAATATAAAACTTTGGTAGATAAATTTACTCTTAGTTCTACCAAATTAAATTTGATTCTTGATAGCCAAAAAGCTGTATATGATAAGGCCGGTTTAGGATATAAACAAATAGGAAACAAAAATTATTAAAGAATATTTTTGTAAAAGCTAAAAATGAAAATATTACTTGTTATTATTGCAATAAGTTAGGACATAGAGCATATGAATGTAACTTTAGAAAGTCTAGTCAAAACAAATCAAGTAATAATCAAAAGATAAAATTCAAAAAAGTTTGGGTTCCAAAAGGAACATGGAGTACTAACCCTAAAGGACCCAACTTAGTTTGGGTACCTAAAGTTTCTTCTTGATTTTGATTGCAGGTGTGTCTTGCAGCTGACAAAGTTGAAAAACGTTGGTATCTAGATAGCGGCTGTTCAAGACACATGACTGGTGACGAAGATCAATTTGTCACCTTGGAACCAAAGAATGGTGGAGTAGTAACCTATGGAGACAATGGTAAAGGGTATATCATTGGAAAGGGTAAAATTTTCATTGCTCCATCTGTTTTTATAGAAAATGTCTTATTAGTTAAAGGTTTGAAACATAATCTTCTTAGCATAAGTCAGTTTTGTGATAAAGGATTTAAAGTTACATTTGAAGCATCTGTATGTATAATCACAAATCCTAAAGATAATAGTATTGTACTTGTAGGACAAAGGCAAAGGAATATTTATTTAGTAGATCTTCAAGAATTAGGCAAGAAAAATGGTTTATGCTTAATTACTAATGAAGAAAAGAAAAATGAAACTAGTTGGCTTTGGCATCGAAGACTAGGACATGCTAGTATGGAATTAATATCAAAACTAGTTAAGAAGGAGTTAATAAAAGATGTGCCAAAATTGACTTTTGAAAAAGACAAAATATGTGGACCATGTTCATTGGGAAAACAAACTAAGTCATCCTTCAAATCGAAAAATGTAGTCTCAACAACTAGACCATTTGAACTCATACATATGGATTTATTTGGACCTACTAGAACTACAAGTCTAGGAGGGAAGAAGTATGGACTAGTTATTGTAGATGATTTTTCAAGGTACACATGGGTTTTATTTTTGGCACATAAGAATGAAGCATTTTCAGAATTTTTGAAACTATACAATAAAATCATAAATGAAAAGAAACTCACATTGGTAGCAATTCGAAGTGATCATGGCACGGAATTTGAAAATCAACACTTCGAGGAATTCTGCACTAAAAATGGAATATCACATCAATTTTCAGCACCTAGAACGCCTCAACAAAATGGGGTTGTTGAAAGGAAAAATAGGACATTGGCAGAAATGGCACGCACAATGTTGTGCGAGTCAAATCTTCCAAAGTACTTTTGGGCTGAAGCTATAAACACTTCTTGCCATATTCTAAATCGAGTCTTAATACGACCTATAACTAAGAAAACTCCTTATGAACTTTGGAACAATAGGAAACCAACTGCAAAATATTTTAAAGTATTTGGATGTAGATGTTTTATCTTAAATAATGGCAAGGAGGACTTAAGTAAATTTGATGCCAAGTCAGATGAAGGTATCTTCTTAGGATACTCCACATCTAGCAAGGCATACAGAGTATTCAACAAAAGAACCTTAGTAGTGGAAGAGTCGGTCAATATTATATTTGATGAGTCTGATAGTGAGTCTGCTAGGAAAGAAAGTATTGTTGATGATGATACAGGAATTATAGACTTTGAAAAGTTGAATATAGATGACGTGCCAAATCAAGATAAGGGAGAAGATTGCTGCCACCACAACCCCAAGACGTGCCAAAAGAATGGAGGTATGCACATGGACATCCCAAAGACTTAATTATTGGTGATCCATCTCAAGGGGTAAGAACTCGATCTTCTCTTAGGAATTTAAATGATTATCTTGCTTTTGTTTCACAATTAGAACCTAAAACTTATGAAGAAGCTGAAAAAGATACTAACTGGATAAATGCCATGCAAGAGGAATTAAATCAATTTAAAAGAAGTAATGTATGGACATTAACTGAAAGACCAAAGCATAATTCAGTAATTGGAACAAAATGGGTATTTAGAAATAAATTAGATGAAAATGGAGTAGTTATAAGAAATAAGGCTAGACTTGTAGCTAAAGGATACAATCAGGAAGAAGGAATAGATTATGATGAGACGTTTGCTCCTGTAGCTAGATTAGAAGCTATAAGATTACTTCTAGCATTTGCATGCTTTATGGACTTTAAATTATATCAAATGGATGTGAAGAGTGCATTTTTAAATGGTATTATTGAAGAGGAAGTATATGTAGAACAACCTCCAGGATTTGAAAATCATGAATTACCAAATCATGTGTTTAAATTGCATAAGGCATTATATGGATTAAAGCAAGCACCTAGGGCTTGGTATGATAGACTAAGTAAGTTTCTCATTGATAATGACTTTTGTAGAGGAAATGTAGATAAAACTCTATTTCTCAAAAGAAAGGACAAAAATCTACTAGTGGTACAAATATATGTAGATGACATAATCTTTGGTGCCACTAACGATACTCTATGCAAAGAATTTGCTGATTTAATGCATGGAGAATTTGAGATGAGTTTGATGGGAGAATTAAGCTTCTTTTTAGGATTACAAATCAAACAAACCAAAGAAGGTATTTTCATTCATCAAACTAAGTATACAAGGGAAATACTGAAGAAGTTTGGTAATGAAAATCATAAGGGAATTGGCACTCCAATGAATCCCACTAATAAGCTAGACAAGGATGAAAAAGGGAAAAGTGTAGATATTAAGCTCTATAGAGGACTAATTGGATCCTTGCTCTATCTTACGGCTAGTAGACCCGACATTGTATTTAGTGTAGGGATATGTGCTAGATATCAATCGGATCCTAAGGAGTCACATTTAAGTGCAGTTAAGAGGATCCTTAGATATTTAAGAGGAACCACCACCATTGGATTATGGTACTCGAGAGACTCATGTCTAGATTTGCTCGCATACTCAGATGCAGATTTTGCCGGATGCAAATTAGATAGAAAGAGCACAAGTGGCACATGCCAATTCTTAGGAAACAATTTAGTATCATGGTTTAGTAAAAAGCAGAATTCAGTAGCACTATCCACAGCCGAAGCTGAATACATAGCTGCTGGTAGCTGTTGTGCTCAAGTATTATGGCTCAAGCAACAACTAGAGGACTATGGTGTTAAACTAGAAAATATTCCTATTAAGTGTGACAATACGAGTGCTATCAATCTCACTAAAAATCCAGTTCAGCACTCTAAGGCCAAACACATAGAAATAAGGTACCATTTCATTAGGGATCATGTGCAAAATGGAAATGTATGCATTGAGCATATATGCACGGAAAAACAATTGGCCGATATATTCACAAAACCACTGAGTGAAGATAGATTCTGTATGCTCAGAAGGGAATTAGGTATATGTGATCCTTTTATTGAATGAATATGAAAGGAAGTTAGTAGTCTCATGATACATTCTTCTAACTTCAAAAATCCCATGAAACATGAGTCAAATTTGTTGTCTATAAATTTCTTACTCATGTATCAATGTCCCATAAGAGCTTATAAGGATTAAAAGCGAGGAAAACTTTTTAGAAGCAAAAAGGGAGAGAAAACCAAGTTCTGCACTTGGGTCGACCCAACCCAGAACAAGGGTCGACCCAACGTTGAGTCGACCCAAGAAAATTCTTGAGTCGACCCAACGTCGGGACCCCACTGTTAAAAGGGGGCCCGAGAGCTCATCTAGGGCACTGTTTGCCCTTTGTCTTCTTCCGAAAATCCTTGTCCCCACTCTCCAATCTCCACTAGACTCCTCCAAACAGTAGATTTCTTTAAGATCTTGGAGAAATGGGTCCCAAACGAGCCGTAGCCAAAAGATCCGGAAGAGTGAGCCGAGTCCAACAAGAGGAAAGGCGCCCTACCGAGCCTTCTCCCGTGTCTCCACCGCGTGAGGCACGTGCGGAGGTCCCTCCTCCTCCTTCCCCCTCAGTGCTCCTTGCAAGATTTGCGGGGAGGCCGGTTACTACCGGAAGAAGGATCCATTCGGAGTTTTTCAACCAAGAAGGATTTCGAATTTGGGAATGGATCCAAAGACAAGGATGGGAGTATCTTTGCTCCCTTGATGTGGTGATATACCCCGGGTTAGTCCAAGATTCTACGCCTTCCTCAAGACTGGTATGGGAGGGCTTGTTTCAGATGTTAGAGGGGTTCGGATCCGTGTATCCGAGGAGAGCTTGAGTGAGCTTCTACACCTACCTTGCACGGGAGCTATTCCGGAAAGATCAGATAACAAAATGAGAGCTCTTCAGCTGATCATGGAAAATGAGAACTTCGATTTCTCTCAGAAGGTAATAGCTAGTTCTCTTTCCGCCGAGATGAGGTTGTTGCTTAATATGATAAATAGAATTTTATTTCCGAAGACCGGGAGATTCGATCTCATCTCAGAACGAGATCTTGCAGTTATGGAGTGCATGATTAGGGGGATTCCCCTAAATCTTCCGGCCATGATATTGAGGCAAATGAGAAAGGTAATAAGCAGCAACAGGGTATCATTGCCTTATGGCATGATACTTACATTGATCTTCCGTCAGCACGGGTTACCTCTCGAGGAGGAAGCATTCAAGAATCTGCAACCCACAGACACGTACACTGCACGGTCACTCATACGCATGGGTTATGAGAAAGTGAACGGGCAGTGGATACATACTGGTGCAGGCATTCAGGGTGAAGCACCAGAGGGAGAGGCACCAGAGGGTGAGGATGAGGAGCCTATGGATCATCCTACTGCACCCTCAGAGGCTGGACCATCGTCATCTGCTCCTCCGACAGATACGGATGACTTCTGGAGCAGGATGACAGAGCTCATGTCAGCTCAGGCGAGGACTATTACTGACGGGCTCACGAGCCGATTAGACGCCCGGTGGGATGTCATGTCTGCTGATATCAGTGATCTGAGGCAGGCAGATTGGAGCACTCCGGAGAGAGAGGGAGACACATGGACCATCTGTGCCACAGGCTGCTGAGTCAGAGATATCGGCACAGAGTCATCCAGCTCGACGTGCTCCACGCCAGACTCAGTCTCACCAGGCTCGACCTCCCCTCGCCACGTATGCTAGGAGGATGAGGGACTAGATCCCAGCCATTAGATTCTCCCTAGGCTGATCTTAGTATCTATGTTTAAAGCCTAGGCTAGAAATCTAGTTCTCATATGTATCTTGCTTTTTCTCATATGTATCTTGCTTTTGCCTTATATCTTTAAATCTTGATTGAGGAACATTGTACTTATCTTTATTTTGGGCATTATTGTATGAAAATGTTCCTATTTTGATCAATGAAGTCTGAAGTTTGTTCTTTATTGCATCTTTTCCCATATATATGTTTTTGATGATAACAAAAAGGGGGAGAAGAGAAGGAAAGAGCATATAAAGGAAACGAGAAGAAAAGAGTATATAAAGGGGGAGAAGAAAAGATAGAGTATTCACTTCGAGAAAAGAAAGAGTATTTCATTTGACAAGTTAAGAAAGAGTATTGATTTTGGGAGAAGCAAAGATAGTGTTTAAAAAAAAAAATATTAATTTTGTGAGAAAGAGTGAGTAAAGAAGTTATGAAAAGAAAGAGAAATAAATGGGCAAACAAATTGAAAATCATATAAGAAAGCTTATATATCTAAGGGGGTAGCAATTTGTAACAATGAAAACCATCAAATCAAAAATTTCTATCATAATTCAGAATTTGGCACATATAAATTCAAAATTTGGGCACGCTCCTCTCTCACCCGGTACATAAGCTGAAACTCATATTTTATCTCAAATTTTGAAGTTTCATTGCTAATGAATTATAAATGAAAGGGGAGCCATTCAAAAGTCAAATTGGCAAATTTTGAATAATATAGGGGGAGATTTCACTTATATATATGAAAAGCTGAAATTCAGAAATTCAATCCCTTTTATAAACTGATTTTAAAGACAAGTATCAATAGGCTTATACTCTTTATTTTGTAATCATCAAAAAGGGGAGATTGAGGATGATAGTTGTTGCTGGTGGTCCAAACCGAGAACGATTGACACGACGGTGTGAACGGAGTTCCGTCTGAGTTGCCTTGGTTGGTGTTGGTTGCGCTCCACCTTCCACCGGGAGACCTGCAAACAAGCCTCGCACCACCACTGGGGTAGTGGGGGCCCTCCGACGATCAAGTCAGAGGAGATTGGAGGAGGAGGAAAGATGATAATCGCAAATAAGAGAATGCTCTGGGAGATGTTGCTTACCCCCCCCTTCTCCCCCCAGCCGCATATATACCTGGCTGGGGGGGTCTCTCAGGGGGGTTTGTCATCGTGGGGCACGATGGAGTGGCCACTGACATGGCCGTTACAGGGGCGTCGTGGAGCAGCGCCGGGTACGGCCATGACAGGGCGTAGTGGAGTTCCGTTTTGTACGGCTGATACAGGAGAATCGTGGATCAGCATCGGATACAGCCGTTGCAGGGAGTAAGTGGAGCAGGAGGCCGCGGCGTGCCTCTGGGGAATAGCACTGTCATTGTCGAAAGATATCCGACTCGGGGCGGCAGTGCTGTCAGGGGGCGCCGAACTCGGGTCGGCGCTGGGCCGAAGATATCCGACTCGGGTCGGAGTGCTGGATCAGGGGCAGCCCGACTCGAGGTCGGGCTGCGGAGCCGAAGATATCCGACTCGGGGTCGGAGTCGTGGATCAGGGGGCAGCCGTGGTCTTCCTGGGCGCGCGTGCCGCCCGTGGGGCATGGTGGCTAAGTTCCCCCGTACAGTAGCCCCCCACTCCCGAGCCTGGACACCAGAAGGGGAACGGGTGAAGGGAGTGATGCTTCGAGATTGCCACCATCCCTCAGAAAGGCGCGCGCTCTTTGAGTTTCCCGCCTTCTTTATGGCGTATGCGGTTGTCGCTGATCTGGCAGGCTGAGAGATTTCGGCGGACATCCTTCCTCTTTTTAGCTCTGGTTGCGTTTTGCGACTTCTGATTCCCGAAGTTCTTCCGGCGCTAAGCCAGGCATCCGAGGGTTAGGCCTCAGAAGAATCTCCTTCCGGCGCTAAGCCAGGCCATCCGAGGGTTAGGCCTCAGGAAACTTCTTCCGGCGCTAAAGCCAGGCATCCGAGGGTTATGCCTCAGGAAACTCTTCCGGCGCTAAGCCAGGCATCCGGGTTAGCCTCAGGAAACTCTCCCGCTAATCCAGCATCCGAGGTTAGGCCTCAGTGAAACTCTTCCGCGCGTTAAGCCAGGCATCCGAGGGTAGGCCTCAGAAAATTCTTTCCGGCGCTAAGCAGGCATCCGAGGGTTAGCCTCAGGAAATTCTTCCGGCGCTAAGCCAGGCATCCGAGGGTTAGGCCTCAGAAAATTCTTTCGGCGCTAATTTCGGCACTAAGCCAGGCATCCGAGGTTAGGCCTCAGGAAATCTCTTCCGGCGCTAAGCCAGGGCATCCGAGGTTAGGCCTCAAAGGAAAATTCTTCGGACCGCGTAACCAGGCATCCGGGTTATGCGCTCAGGAAACTCTTCCGGCGTTAAGCCAGGCATCCGAGGGTTATGCCTCAGGAAACTCTTCCGGCGTTAAGCCAGGCATCCGAGGTTATGCCACAGGAAACTCTTCCGGCGCTAAGCCAGGCATCCGAGGGTTAGGCCTCAGGAAATTCTTCCGGCGCTAAGCCAGGCTCCGAGGGTTTAGGCCCAGGAAATTCTTCCGGCGCGCTAAGCCAGGCATCCGAGGGTTAGGCCTCAGGAAATTCTTCCGGCGCTAAGCCAGGCATCCGAGGGTTAGGCCTCAGGAAATTCTTCCGGCACTAAGCCAGGCATCCGAGGGTTAGGCCGCTCAGGAAACTCTTCCGGCGCTAAAAGCCAGGCATCGAGGGTTAGGCCTCAGGAAATTGCTTCCGGCGCTAAGCCAGGCATCCGAGGTTAGGCCTCAGGAAATTCTTCCGGCGCTAAGCCAGGCATCGAGGGTTAGGCCTCAGGAAATGCCTTCCGGCACTAAGCCAGGCATCCGAGGGTTAGGCCTCAGGAAATTTCTTCCGGCGCTAAGCCAGGCATCCGAGGTTAGGCCTCAAAAATTCTTCCGGCGCTAAGCCAGGCATCCGAGGGTTAGGCCTCAGGAAACTCTTCCGGCGCTAAGCCAGGCATCCGAGGATTGATGCCTCAGGAAACTCTTCTCGGCGTTAAGCCAGGCATCCGGAGGGTTATGCCTCAGGAAACTCTTCCGCACTAAGCCAGGCATCGAGGGTTAGGCCTCAGGAAATTCTTCCAGGGCACTAAGCCAGGCATCGAGGTTAGGCCTCAGGAAATTCTTCCGGCGCTAAGCCAGGCATCCGAGGGTTAGGCCTCAGGAAATTCTTCCGGCGCTAAGCCAGGCATCCGAGGGTTAGGCCTCAGGAAATTCTTCCGGCACTAAGCCAGGCATCCGAGGGTTAGGCCTCAGGAAACTCTTCCGGCGTTAAGCCAGGCATCCGAGGGTTAGGCCTCAGAAAATTCTTCCGGCGCTAAGCCAGGCATTCCGAGGTTAGGCCTCAGGAAATTCCACTCATTGGTCAACCAAGGCTGGCGCAAGCCAAGCGACCGGTCGGGGCTTCAGGCTAGTCTGCTCCCGGGATGGTCATCGGGTTAGCCTGGCATCCGAGGGCCGAGCTTCGGGACATTCCACTCGTTGGTCGGCCAAGGCTGGCGCAAGCCGAGGCGACCGGTCGGGGCTTAGGCTAGTCTGCTCCCGAGTCAGGTCATCGGGTTAGCCTGGCATCCGAGGGCCGAGCCTCGGGACATCCCACTCGTTGGTCGGCCAAGGCTGGCGCAACCGAGGCGACCGTCGGGGCTTCCGCGCTAGTCTGCTCCCGTGATGTTCATCGGGCTAGCCAGGCATCTGAGGGTTGTCAAGCCTCAGGGGATTCCGCTCGTTGTCGGCCAGGGCTGGCGCAAGCCGAGGCGACCGGTCGGGGCTTCTGGCTAGTCTGCTCTCGGGATGTGTCATCGCGGCTAGCCAGGCATCTGAGGGTTGTCAAGCCTCAGTGGATTCCGCTCGTGGTCGGCCAGGGCTGGCGCAAGCCAAGGCGGACCGGTCGGGGCTTCTGGCTAGTCTGCTCCCGAGATGTTCATCGGGCTAGCCAGGCATCTGAGGGTTGTCAAGCCTCAAGGGATTCCGCTCGTGGTCGGCCAGGGCTGGCGCAAGCCAAGGCGACCGGTCGGGGCTTCTGGCTAGTCTCCCGGGATGATCATCGGGCTAGCCAGGCATCTGAGGGTTGTCAAGCCTCAGGGAATTCCGCTCGCTGGTCGTGCGCCTGTCGTTTGCTGCCCGACGGGATTCTCCGTGGCCAGCTACGATCGTTTTCTCCTTTCTTCCAAGTGTGCCTGGGGAACACCAGAAGAGCATTAAACGCTAATTAGTGCGTTACCTGGGAAATCAGATCGCCAGTTGCTGCTTGTGAGGAGTGTCAGTTAAGCGGACCCCGATACAGCCGCGTTCTTCGAGGCGGATGCGGCCTGGACGCGAAGCGGGGATAGGTTGACCTAGGGGTACATGCCACCCGGCGTGTCCTGCACAAAGAATGGGATTAAGAAGAACGACGCTTAGGAAATCGCGGAGAGATACGCCTCGGGAGCCGGAACGGCTCCGGATCCAATGCGTCCGCATCATTTATTGGAGCACCCGCATCGGAACGACTAGGGGCCGCAGTTTGGCTATAAATTACAGGTGTAGGTACGACGGAGTTGCCAGCCGGAGCTGTTCAGGGTTGCCATGGATTCGTGGACCTCCTCCTTGGCATATGACTGAGAGAACTCTGTCGAAGGAAAGGGGAGGCGCTCCCCTTTGCGACTTCAGCCAACTAGCCGTTTCATCTGGATCAACAAGAGGGTCTCCCCGACGGAACTCCGCTCTAGCGTTTCATCCGGATCACATCTCCCCTCCTTGAAGTTCAGCCTCCCGATTGAGCTCGTGCACCAGACGCTCAATCCGGACCGCGCCTCCATATGTGCTCTTCCCCCTTGTTATCCCTTCTCTTTCCTACCACTGGGGAGGATCGGAATATCCTTTGGAGGCGCGTTCCCCTGGGGGCAGCGGGAGCTCTTCTGCGGCGGCTCTTTGTCTTCTTCGTGAGGCGTTGGATGGCGCCTCCGTGGTTAGAAGCACCCACTTCCGGTGGTAGTGCAGCCGCTTTGGGTTGAGGGTTTGGGATCCTCGATCCTCAGCTCCACGGATTCCCACCTTTCTTTTGCTTTCTTTACTCCCTAATTCCCCTTTGGGAATTCCTTGTAATCACACGAGCACGCCATTGTAACCAGAAAATTATTGAAATAAAAAGTGTTATACATTTTCTTGATCTGTCTTTCCGGCTTCTTACTTTTCTACTGGTAATATACCCGCAGCGTTAGCGGATTTCCAGCTCCTCAGAATTTCTCGACCATCTAGGGCCTCTAGCTGGTAGGAGCCAGGTCGGTTTACCCAGCCAACCTTACGCGAGCCTTCCCAATTCGGCGCTAGCTTCCCACCTTCCGTAGGTTTGAGATGCTCTAGCTCGGCTAGCACCAGAGCTCCGATTCTGAAAAGCTTCGGTCGGGACTTTGGAGTTGTATCGGGCCACCCTCCGCGGATTACATTGCCATCCGAACCTGCGCCATTTCCCTTGCTTCTTCCAAGAGATCCAGGTTCCCTCGGAGTTGCTCCGAGTTGGCCTCGGATCGGTGTGCGGCCACCCGGTGAGGGGGGTCCGAGCTCTACGGGACAACGGCTTCCGTGCCATAGGTTAGGCTGAAAGGCGTTTCCCCGGTACGGAGTCGATGCGTGGTCCGATACGACCCAAAGGACATTCTCGAGTTCCTCGACCCAAGCTTGCCCCGTCCGCCCGATCCGTGCTTGATACCTGTGGAGGATATGTCCGATTTGTGACCTCGGCCTCGCCGTTGGTTTGGGGATGCGACCACGGACGTGAACCGCATGCTCGATCCCAAACTCCTCGCAGAAGTCCCGGAAATGCTTGTTATCGAACTGTCGACCGTTATCCGAGATGAGGACCCGAGGTACCCCAAATGGACAATATGTTCTTCTTTACGAACTTCCGGACTTGCGCCTCCGTGATAGTGGCCAGTGGCTCTGCCTCCACCCACTGGTGAAGTAGTCCGATGGCGACAACCAAAAATTTCCGCTGGGCCGAAGCGATGGGGAATGGTCCGAGGATATCCATTCCCCACTGTGTGAAGGGCCAGGGCCGGTGATTGGCGCCAAGGGAACAGAGGGGACTCTCTGGACGTTGGCGTGGCGCTGGCAGGCGTCACATTTCCGTACGTGATCCTTCGAGTCCTCCAACAAGGTCGGCCAATAGTAGCCTTGCTCATGATCTTATGCGCCAAGGACCTAGCCCCCAAGTGCGATCCGCAGATGCCTTCGTGGACTTCGGCTGAGGGCGTAGGCCGCTTCCGAGGGGCGGAGGCACCTTAAGAGGGGGGCGTAAACGAGGTCCGATACAGCCTCCCTTCATAAAGTACGTAGTGGGCGGACTTCATAACAAGTCGCCGAGCTTGGTCTTCGTCTTCAGGGAGGATCCCTTCGGCGAGGTAGGCTACAAGCGGGTCCATCCAAGATGGCTCTGGGATCGATCGCCATCACCGCTCCAGCCTCGCGATGCTCGGGGCGTCTAGGGTCTCCAGGTATATCGCCCTTGACAAGTTGTGTGCGTCTGCGCCCACCAAGCGGGACAGCCTGTCGGCCCTGGCATTTTCGCTTCTTGGGACCTGCTGAATGTCAACATTGCTGAGGTCTGGAATGAGTGCTTGCACCTTCCGGACATAGTCTGCATGGTGGGCTTCGTGCCTCGAACTCCCCTCGGACCTGCCCGACCACAGCTGGGAGTTGGTGAAGACCTTCAGACGCCGATGCCGAGCTCCTTGGTGAGTTTGAGTCCGTGACTAGGGCCTCGTAAAACAAAATGTCAGCTGAGCTTCCACTATCCACAAGAACACGCCTTACATCATAATTCGCCATAGTGAGGGAGATCACCATGGCGTCATCGTGGGGAGTCTGAACCCCCTTTACATCTTCATCACAAAAAGTGATTACATTTCCGACCCACTGCCTCTTCGCGACGGGCCAACCCTGATGCTTCCGCCGAGCCCCCTGCGTTCCTCGCGGGCCGAGAGCAGCCCCCAGTGATGGTGTGGATGAGCCCGCGACGGGCCGATTCTGCTCCCGAGGCTCCTGAGGGGCCGGGTCGGCCGGACCGGGTCTGCAGGGGGACGTCGGTCATTTACATATCGACCGAGACCGCCCTCGGCGGATGAGAGCCTCGATCTCGTCCCGAAGGCTGGAAGCAGTCTTCGGTGTCGTGGCCGTGGTCCCGGTGGTACCTCACAGTACGCCCGAGAGGGCCTCCTCCCAGGGATCTTCTTCATCTGCCTCGGGACCGGGAGGTCCTCTCGCCCTTGACCTCCATAAGGATCTGGGCCCGGGGAGCCAGGAGTGGGGTGTACCGGTCGAAGCGTCGGTGCGGAGAACGAGGGCGTGGGGCGCGTGGTTCTCGCTGGTGATGGGCTTCTGCGCCGACGCTGAGGCGTCGGGCTTCTCCTCCGGGATGCTCTTTTCGCCTTTTCTTCCCGAGCTTTTAGAGGGGTCTCGGCGGCCTCCTTGCTCCGGTGGGCGGCGCCTCCTCGGCGTCCGCATACTGGTTCGCCGAGACAGCAACTCCGGGAAGCTCCGTGGCAGGCGTTTGTCCAGGGAGAAGGTGAGTCTGCCCTTCCGAAGCCACGTTCAGGGCTGAGAGAGCCACCTCCTGGCTCAGGTTCCGAACCTCCAGTGTAGCCTTGTTGAAGCGGGTGAGATAATCCCGCAAGCTTTCTCCCTCATTCTGCCGGACATCGAAGAGGGAGTCGGAGGACCAGCCGTCGCGGCTACTGACGGCGAAATGGCTGATGAAAGAGGCGGGTGAACTGGTCGAAGGACTAGATGGAGTTAGCCTCCAGGCCGGCGAACCATGCCCTTGCCGGGCCACGGAGGTTGCCGGGAAGGCCTTGCAGAGGAGAGGATCCGATGCTCCATGGAGGGCATAAGAGTCCTGAAATCTCCACGTGGTCCCGCGGGTCCGCCGCCCGTCGTAAGGTTCGATCGCCGGCATTTTGAACCCCGGCGGGTTTGGGTCCGCAGGATCCTCGAGGCAAGCGCCGGCTGGAGGAGATCTCCAAGTCAGCGAAGGGATCTTTGGAGTGGCCCTTCAGGACCTGGAGTTGTCTGTGGAGGTCGTCCACCCGCGGTCCAGGCGAGCGCGACCGGTGGGTGGAGATAAGGAGCGGCGCCAGAGGGCGACCGGTGGAGTGCGGACTCTTGAGGACTGGGGTGTCTGGGAACGCGCCCGGGTCCGCCTCTCGTACCCCGCGCAGCTCCGATGAGAAGGTCCTGGCAGAACGGACGCACTCGAGAATCCTCCTCACGCCGGCGCTCCTCTCCATGGGAGAGGAAGGAGCGCGGGTGGTGAGGGACAGGCGAGCGTTCGGGGAGCAGCGGCTCCTGAGCCCGCTGCGGCACCGAGAGATCACACCCTGCAGATTCTGCACTGCCTCTGTGAGGGTGCGAACCTGCTGGGCTAGCTGGTCGAACTGAGCATTCGACCGTCTGAATGGAGATGGGCGGTGGAGTGTGCTGAGAACGTGTTGGGGACGCAGCAGCTCCCGGCCGGAAAGCACGAGAGTTCTCTGGACCAGAAGCATTGGAAGCTCCACGACCACCTCGCCGTGCCATTACGATCGTTCTGAGATTCGGGGCCCTTCCTCTAGCGCCAACTGTTGCTGTGTCCAAACCTGAGAACGATTGACACGACGGTGTGAAACGGGGTTCCGTCTGAGTTGCCTTGGTTGGTGTTGGTTGCGCTCCACCTTCCACCGGGAGACCTGCAAACAAGCCTCGCACCACCACTGGGGTAGTGGGGGCCTCCGACGATCAAGTCAGAGGAGATTGGAGGAGGAGGAAAGGATGATAATCGCAAATAAGAGAATGCTCTGGGAGATGTTGCTTCCCCCCCTTCTCCCCAGCCGCTATATACCTGGCTGGGGGTCTCTCAGGGGGTTTGTCATCGTGGGGCACGATGGAGTGGCCACTGACATGGCCGTTACAGGCGTCGTGGAGGCGCCGGGTACGGCCATGACAGGGCGTAGTGGAGTTCCGTTTTGTACGGCTGATACAGGAGATCGTGGATCAGCATCGGAGTACAGCCGTTGCAGGGAGTAGTGGAGCAGGAGGCCGCGGCGTGCCTCTGGGGAATAGCTGTCATTGTCGAAAGATATCCGACTCGGGGTCGGGTGCTGGATCAGGGGGCAGCCGACTCGGGTGTCGGGCTGCGGAGCCGAAGATATCCGACTCGGTCGGAGTGCTGGATCAGGGGGCAGCCGACTCGGGTCGGGCTACGGAGCCGAGATATCGACTCGGGGTCGGGCGTTCTGGATCAGGGGCAGCCGACTCGGGGTCGGGCTGCGGAGCCGAAGATATCCGACTCGGGGTCGGAGTGCTGGATCAGGGGGCAGCCGTGGTCTTCCTGGCGCGCGTGCCGTCCCGTGGGCATGGTGGCTAGTTCCCCCGTAACAATAGTGTTATTTTTGTATTAACAAGCAATTATCTAGAGCTTGCTATAAGTTAAATGATACTTCATTTAAAGTTCATTACTCTCAGTATATTGTTTATTGAATAATATATTGGTCTTGTTCATTTTGGATGGATCTAATCTTGAGAATGCAGCAAAGTGTGAATTGAGTCGACCCATAGGTTGATTGGGTCGACCCCGGGACTTTAAAGAATCATCTGCACACTCCTGCAAAAACAGCACAAATGAACAGTGAGTTGGGTCGACCCAAGTAGGCATGAGTCGACCCCAACCTCTAAAGAACCTCAAATGCAAAGGAAAAATGCTCTCTGGATTTACTGAGAGGGTCGACCCACACAGTGGTTGAGTCGACCCAAGCTTGAGTCGACCCAAACCCTGAGAGGTCGACCCAAAGACAAGACAGAAAGACAGACAGAAAATGGTTCTCTGAAATTACTGAGAGGGTCGACCCAAGAAGAAGTTGAGTCGACCAAGTGAACTTTGAGTCGACCCAAACCCTGAGAGGGTCGACCCAAATGCGAAGACAGAAAGACAGACAGAAAATGGCTCTCTTGGAATTACTGAGAGGGTCGACCCAAGAAGAAGTTTGAGTCGACCCAAGTGAACTTTGAGTCGACCCAAAGAATGGTTGGGTCGGACCCAAGTGAAGGAAGTTTGAAATTTCATGTTTCTGTGTTTTCTGAGAGGTCGACCCAAGAATGTTTGAGTCGGACCCCAAGGCCAAGTTGGGTCGACCCAAGGACAGGTTGAGCCGACCCAAACACGGGCTGAACAGTAACGGCTAGTTCTGCAGATGTACTTTTTGTCCTTTCCCAAGGCATGTAACGGCTAGTTTTTCAAATCTGACGAAATGGGCTTGTCCAAGGATGGTGTGAAAACTATTTAAAGGGGACTATTTATCAGAATAAACAACTTTTGAGTGGAAATCAAAGAATACACAAGAAAACCAAAGAGCCCTAATCTTCTTCATCAAGAGCTTCATTCAAAAATCAAACAAAGGGATTGAGCAGATTCAAAAGGCATCAAGAGCTCCTTCCCCCATTGAAGAGTGAAGCTTCCTTGACAAAGAAGAGCCAAAGCGGGACTTCAAAGCAATAATTTCTTCTCTAACTCTTCTTCATTGCTCATATTGTTCTATATGCTCATTTAGGAGTTTTAAATCTTTTCTTTTCATTTGTTTGAATACTTTGTAAAGGTTCGTTGGTGAGCCCGCAAAACCAACAAAGGTTTTTGGTAAACCCGGAAAACCAAAGTTGTAAAGTTCGTTGGTGAGCCCGCAAAACCAACAAAGGTTTTTGGTAAAACCCGGAAAACCAAAGTTGTATAGGTTCTTGGTGATCCCGTAAAACCAACAAGGTTTTTGGATTGTGAGCCCGGGAAAACAATTCCAACTGTAATCCGCGAGATTATAGTGAATTCCCAAGGGTACGCTTTGGGGAGTGGACGTAGGTGCTAAGGAGAGCACCGAAACCACTATATATTGTTGTGTTTGGATTGTGTTTGTTGCTTTCATTTCTCTCTTGCTTTACTTTCTATTCTTGCATTAGTTTAACTCCTCTAATAACCTAAGTAAGCATCCATTCGCAGTTAACTAAGAAAGTTTTAAAAGCACTAAAGTAAAGAAGAAACCAATTCACCCCCCCCCCCCTCTTGGCTTGTCACCTTGGGCAACTGACTCCTAAACGAAATCCTAAAAGATAAGAAGAAGGCTAGACCAAGATGACCACAATCAACACACACACTAACGGATTGGCTCTTTAATCTTGAGTTAAAGAAGGTTTAGTAGCTTTTAATCCAAGTTGCACAGAATTTATCAGGTTAAAAAGTTCCTGAAATTCTCTCCTAGATTAGACAGCTCATAATCTCCCTTTCAGATTAGCTTGAGCTTACCAGTTAAGCGATCCAGTAACCAGAGGACCAGGAAAGTTCCAGGAGTGTGGTGGTGCCAGAAGGGATACACCGAACCACAATACCCGTAACAATTCTCACTGTTGCTAAAACTTTCCAGACATCATCAATTACTAAATTCTCACTGGAGTGGCTTTCAGCCGCTTCTTTCCAAGAGCCTAATGAGCTCGAAAATCCTAAGGCCAACGTCTAATTGATTTTAATTTAATTTGGCTTCAGGATATGTATGCAAGGTGGTGATTTTTGGGCTAAGGACAGGTAATGACTTTCCGACCTTATCTTTTAATGGGTTTTGCCCTTAAATTATTTTATGCAAATGCTTAATTACTAAATGCAGCAAATAATCAATGATTTTTAAAGTTTATGCCAATGTCATTAGGTTGTACTGATTAAATGAGCAAGCAAAAATTTTTTTATATATATTTTACTATTTTTTTATTTTTTTTATTTTATTATTTTTTTATTTAAATTTTATATAGCAATAACTTGAATGTAAACTAAAACACAATCCTTATGTCAGTCAATCTCCGAATGCCCGTTGAAATAAACTCTGGAGATTACTCCGTGAGGAGCCCCAATAGAGGTATGATAACCTGCGAGGATTGCACCCTATCAATTACTAGCAAAAATAATAAATTTTTTTAAATTTTTTGATTTAAATTAATTTTTGATTAATTAATTTTTTTTAACTTTTTTTTTAAATTTAAATTTTAAATTTCGAATCTTAGAATTCAACTTTTGAATTTAAATTTTTGAATTGTTGAATTTTTTGAATTTTTTCAATTTTTTTTAATTATCTTTTTTTTGAATTTTAATTTTTTTATTTTTTAAAAAAATTTTAAATTTCGAATTTCAAATTTTAGAATTTAATAACTACAAAATTATTAACTAAAAATAATCAAAAATAAGGAAAAATAAAAACTTACTACCGGGAGTGCGTTCACTCCGGACATCCAAAATTCGATTTGAATCTTCGTGATCATTTCTTGCTTCTCGATTTGCCTCCCCAGCAACGGCGCAAAATTTGTTGTCCAATTCTGCTTTACCTAAAAATATGCTAAACAGATCGTTGTTAGAACTGACAAACAAAGTTTAATTTAATTTTACTCTCATCTTTCTACTCGAAGAATAGTGGTCGTAAGAGTTCGATCCACAGGGAGGCGATTGGAGTTGCATAAAAATTAAAAACGTTCACTCGGATTCGAAATCGATTTTCGAATGATAGAAGAAAAAACATTATTTTGAGGATGTTGATGGATTCTCTAGTCTACCATGAGAATATTTTTTTAATTGAAATTAACTAAAAGACATGTACTTAGATTCACAAGAGCATTTATATATTTAAACTAATCAAAGAAAGAGCTTTGGCATAAATTAAAATGGATGAAAACAAGAAGATTGAAGCGAATACAAAATTGCATGAAGGAAGATTTAATTGTATTGCATAAAAAGAAAAATAACAGAAGTTGAAGAACGGAACTTAAAAATACAGAAATTAAAAACAATAGAAATTAAAGCTTTAGCATAAATTGGATGAAAACAGTGCTAGAAAAATTGCAGACTGGAATATCATTGCATAAAATAAATTTATGGATTGCATAAAAGGACAAGTGCTTACAAGAGTAAAAAAAAAAAAAATATAAAAATAAGGAACAAGTAATCCTTCTCAGTGGAACACTAAAGAGAGAATAAAATATATAATTTCATTTGGAAAACAGAGCTTCTCCTCTCTTTGGATTTTAAACAGGGCTTTTCTCTCACAAACAGAGCGCTCTCTTCCCCTGTTTCTTGGTCTCCACCCCGCACCACTGCCGAGCGCTCCCCTCCCCCTTTTCTTCTTCCGATGGCCACCTATTTATAGGTTAAGTGAGGATGCTTGGGATGCCGGAAGGCGGAGGGCGTCAATCCGTGGCTGGATTTCGGGCTGGAGGTTTGGCACGCGGACACGGTTGGACGCCATTCACGGACGCGTGATGCTGGGTGGCATGGGACGATGCCACTGAGAGATTGCTGGGAAGATGCTGCGAGATCGACGGGAGAGAGGCTGAAGATGATGGCGGTTGATCGTGGGAGGCTTGATCACGGAAACGTTGGAGGCCGCCGCGGGACCATTGGAGATGCAGACGGTGTGGGCGGACGCTGGGAGGAGGCGTTGATTGAAGCGGAAGATGAGTACGGGCTGGGGTCTTGGCTACTTCATAGGCTGGGATCATGCATTGCTTGATTGCAGTGAGGGATGCTGGGCGGATCGTGGAGATGGTGCTGCATCACGGGCGGAAGAAGAGGTCTTGAATCCAGAAGGGGGAGATGGCTGGGCGCTGGGATTTTCTTTGCCCTCCTGAGATGGGAGTTAGTTCGTCACGGGTCATCTGTTCTGACTGGAGGTCAATTGCAAGTCTTTTCAAGTCATGGGTCACTCAGCACCTCATAGTTATGATATGGCCAAATTAGATTTGCCCAAAATTCTTTCCCAAAAGCACAAACAAAATGGACCCGATTCGAACCCGAACCCGACTCGGACCCGACCGATCTTCAACCGGGTCGAGTCTGGAAGGATCCTTCTGAAGTCAAATTTGTACTCAATGTGCATTTTTCTCTAATTATATGATAATCTGTGTCAAACCCAAATATAATATTAATCCAGTGAAATTTATCATTATCCGTTAGCAATAACCACTAATTTTAGTGACATGTAGGTCGCACTTTTGTGCTTCATCATAAGTATTCACCACCTCTATCTGATCTCACAATTTTAATCTTTTTACCAATTGTAACTCTACCTCTGCTGTTTTGAAAAGCTTAAAGATATTTAATGCCTCAGCCTTGTCATACAATAAGTAGAGATACCCATAGCATGAATAATCATCAATAAAGGTGATAAAATATTTATGACCTGTAAAACATGGGGACGAAAAGGGCCCACATATATCTATATGTATGAGATCCAATAAACTTGTACTTCTATGGCACCTTTCTTAAACTTGTTAGTCTGCTTTCCCTTGATGCAGTCTAAACAAGTTTCAATATCACTATAGACAAGAGTTAGTAAAATTCCATCATTTACTAATCTCTTGATTCGTTTTATGGAGATATGACCTAATCTTCGGTGCCATAACATAGAGAAATTTTCGTTTATCATGCTACATTTTAATCCATAATGATCTTTATTTTGCAGGATAAAAGGGATAGCTCAAAGTTGTATCAAGGACTAATTTGAATAAACCATCCTCTAATAAGCAATTACCAACAATAATATTATTGAAACAAAGGTTTACAAAGGATGGTCCATATGAAACAGTGTACCCAAACGAAATAAGTTTAGAAATAGATATCAAGTTTCTTGAAAATCTAGGTATATAGAAGGTATTTTCTAGGTACAAAATGTGGCCAGTATTTAAGGTCAATTTGAATGTTCTAACAGCTTCCACATATGAACGCATCTTATTTCCCATAATGATGCTTCGTTCACTATCCATTGGAATTCTTTTATTCAACAATTTCTATAAAGTTTTACATATATGAATAGTAGCACCAGAGTTAATCCACCATGTATTATGGGTACATCAACAAAATTTGATTCATAACACACTAAGAAAAAAAAAGTACCTTTCTTCTTGAGCCATTTCTTATACTTGGTGCAGTCCTTTTTCAAATATCTCTGTTTCCTACAGAAGAAGCACTTTATTTGCTTTTTATCAATCATTTTGGCTGACACTTTCATTTTCTTCTTCTTGACAGAAATATGATGATTGGTACCACCGATCTCCTTATATCCTTTTCCCTTATGAGAGGTGAGAGAAACACTATCTTGCCTCTCTTGCTTTATTCTCTGCTCCTCATCAACACACATGGCTAGAAGTTGATTCATAGTCCATTTTTCTGTATGTGTGTTGTATGAGATCTTAAATGGTGCATACTCCATAGACAGAGAATTAAGAACAAAGTGTACAAGAAAAGTCTCTGACATATCTACTTCCAATAATTTTTATTGGGCAGCGTTGTCACGTAATTCCATAATGTGCTCGCGTATGCCACCATTATCATTATTCTTTAAGGAAGCAAACCTTGAGATTAAGGTGCTGGCAAGGACTTTCTTTAACTCACAAATTGCACTTCCACTGTTGTTAAGAATTCTTTTGCAGTTTTGCAATCAGAAACTGAGCCCCTTATCTTTCTGGAGATATGATTTTGTATAAGTAAAAGACTTAAGCGGTTTGACCGCTCCCACTTCTTATACAACTTTTTCTCCTTGGCGTAGTTTCCTCCATGGGGACAGGTGGCATGTCCTCACAAAGTGCCAGATCAATATCCATACACCCAAAAGTAAATGTCAGTTTTTCTTTCCATTCCGAAAAATTTGAACCATTAAGTATTGGGATGCATGATGTGGATTGTGAAAAAATTGTCGGGAATAAAGCTGCAAAACATATGCTTACTATCAATATGCATGCTATAATTATGCTAAAACCTTATCTAAATTACTAACCATATTAGCAATTTAGTGAGTAAATCAAAATTAACTTTACATGATTTACCCCTTTATGATAAAACTAATGCATCAAGTATGATATTTAAGGAATTTTATATGTCTAGTTGAAAAATCCAAAAAATAATAGCCAGATCAGCTCCAGATCGGTGGTGGAGCACTAGGCTCACTTAAATACCAGCCTTTCTTAGGCATGTAGCCCTTTTGATAAGCTTTTCTTAAACACCATTATTTAATGGATAATTTCACTAGATATCGTTCAATATTAATGAAGAATTTAAGGCCTCTCGGCAACAAGATTTCATCATAAATATCATACTAATAACATTATTTTATCCCATCATTAACCTTGTATAATGACTTTCCTTTGGGACCGATTCATTATGTATGATGCAAGTATTCAATTTTATGAGATGGTGATAAAAGACTCTTTATTGATTAAATTAAAGCATTCTAAGATTCATGGGATGCTTTGGCTCGTCACCAAATATACAAAAAAAAATTATTTTTTTATGTCTTTTTCTACATTATGCTTTGGCTCGTCTCATGCATATATCACCCTTTTATCATAAAAATATGAATAATTTAAACGATCATGTTTCATCATAAGAAAGCATCTAAATTGATCATTTATGCAATAAATTCATTACAGGGAGTAATACATAATTATTAGAGTACTGTTCTATAATGGAACTTGAGTACAGAGACCACATAAATATATTTCAGGACCTTCTGTAACTCAATTTTCTTCCGAAGATTATATATGAATTTCTGAAGTCTCTTTTTCAGAATAACATATTATCAGGGGTTTAACAGCAAAACGTACAGTTTAGTCAAAAGAATCCGATTTGGTTCAAACCCAAAAATCCGAAATCTATTAATCCTCTTTTTTTTATTTATTTAAATGGATTCGGATTTCGGGTTTGAACCTAAAACCCGAAACCCGATCCTCTTACTTCATCTTCCCACGAGCCGGATCGAAAGAAGAGGAGGAGGCCAAAACCGGTGACCTCCTCCCATCCTTTCGGTGGCGCAACCGCCGCCGTCGGCCTCATGCACGGCCGCGGAGGCCGCGAGCGCGGCGCAGGCCGCGGCTGCTGCCGATAGGCCGCCGGTGCTTCCGCAGGGCCCGGCCGCAGGCCGCGGTCGCGGCCGCATGCGCTGCTGCAGGCGCCGTGGGAGGCCCGGCTGGCGCCGCTGGCCGCGGCTGGGGACGCTGTGGCTGGCCGCAGGGGTGTCGGCCGCCATGGCTATGGCGGCCGAGTCCTCCTTTTTTTTTTTTTTAATAGCCGTCGGAAAAACCTATTCTCCTTTTCTTTTCCGTAATGGTGGCCCGGCCGCTAGCCGGCTTGCCACCGGTGGTCTTTCCGGCCATCACATGGGAGGAGGATTCGGCGGCGAAAGCCGGAGCGCCGCCTCCTTCCTCCTTTTCCCCTTTTCCCCTCCGCCCCCGGTAGCCATGGCGGCCGTGGTGGGTTGCGGCCGCGATCCGGCCGGGTTGCGGCGGTGAGCCGGCCGGCTCGCCGGGGCGACAGGCCACAACGGCGGCCGGGGAGACGGCGGCCATGGCAGCCTCCTCTCCCTTCTTCTGTTCTCAAACAAAGGGGAAAGGGGCTTGGTGAAGGAGAAAATTTAGCCCCACATCGCTGAAATGAAATACATTCACTGCTTTTTAAGTAATATGGGCGAAGCCATTTTAACAAGTGTTTTATTTTGTAAGAGTTTATTTTTTTTAAATAATATGAGCTCTCAACTTATTGCAAGATCAAAGGGATATGAATTACCTTTGATCTGATTTATTTTAGAGTACCTGATACCATTAATGAAATAATTAAATTTTAATCATAAATCATATTTTGATTTGCTAAATCCATCTTGAACTTTGGGATCTGTGCAATTTGATATCGCAATCACCGAAAAATAACTCTGTAGATTCTAATTAAACGTTCTAATTAAATAAGATCAGGTTTAATTAAATGGGATTCAGGCTGAGGATGAGATTGAGAAGATCCGGCATGAGTTTGAGTTTGAGGAGATCAAGCGGAGTTTATTCCTGTGGCGATAAAGGAATTGCGCAAGATGAATCCAAAAGGTCCCTCTCGCTTTTCACACACGCACACTTTATCATTGGTCAATAAAGAAAGAAAACTAAACTTTACTTCTAAAATTCCGTTCTATGTTGCAATTTATAGGTATCTATGTCAATAAGAGTCTTAGGCTGGACACCATACAAGTCTATGGTTTTGATTATGACTATACATTGCCCCATTACTCTGAAAATCTACAGAGTTTGATCTATGACCTTGCAAAAAAGCACCTTGTTAATGAGGTCAGTTATTCAGTGCAGTTCCTGGTGCAAGGTCTTATACTTTATTAACTTCTTTTCCTTTTTCTTTTTCGATATACTTGGGGGCACTAATCTTGTTTTGTTGGTGGATCTGGCTCTTTCAGCTTAAGTATCCAGAAAGTTGCTTGCAGTTTGAGTATGATCGTACATTTCCTATCAGGGGTCTGTACTATGATAGGTTAAAAGGGTGCCTTCTGAAACTCGATTTTTTTGGGTCCATAGAGACGGATGCTTCTTTGGACGTCACAAGGTGAGCTGTTTGCGGTTTGTTGAGAATATGTGGTCCTGTTTTACCTAGTTAGAGTCTAGTTATTCCTGGTTTTTATATGGTAAAAAACATAATTATCTTGCATCTGTGCCACTCAAAAGTGAGTTTTAATTGGTAGTGAGAATTGTTAGGATTTCTGAGAACTTGCAGTCTTCATCAATGATTAAACAATTGCTAAAGAAGATGCTGAACCATGCCAATTCTGCATAAGATGAGTCATATGGTTAGTAATTTCATAATGAGAATAAGGTGCATTTTTTTCTGCACTACTAGTTTATCGGGTTAATGTTTTCTTATCTTTGAATGTAGGATGAGAGTTTATAATTTTTAATTATTTTTGGTCACATGTTGAAGTTTGAGGTAATCTTGACTCCATGTGCTTGAAATCTTTGGTGTTGGAGTATCTGGATTTGCTGTTTTCAGTCAGCAAATTCAAGAAATAAAGCATCAGTTGACAATTGATGTTGAAACTTAGGGAGGGAAATCGTACATGTTTTTTGACATCTCCTCAGTGGCCCTGCAAAAAATGAAAAAAACCTTCTATTCCATGGAGATAGAGGTATTTATAGAAGCCATTGATTGATATATTCTTTTATTTCTGTTGAGATCATCTAAAGGGAAGAATTACCTTTTACTTTGTATCTAATTGCATAATTTGAAATGTGCTCCTTAAATCTTGTGTAGCAGGGCTTTTTAATGACGTGAATGAAAATATTGTGTGACAAGTTGTAGCATGCATCTTGTGATGGTCATTTAGATGTCTTATGAGCTATTGATTAATCATCTAATTTATGTGAGCCATTGAACAAATCTTATGGTATGGCCTCTTTTGGTAATCTTCTGGCGTAAAATTCTGGCCATAAGCTTCAGCAGTTATTTGGTCCTTAAGTATAAAAAAAGTAATCATACTGAGTTCAACAAAGAGGAAGAAAAAGATATAGAAGAAAAGGTTTAATAGGGTGATAAATTGCTTGTTTTCTGATCTAAAGTGTGTCATGTGCATGCATCTTTCACTCAGTTGTCATGCAGACATGTTCTGAAAGTTGATTATACATACCAAACAAGAGTGATTTAAAATGATCAAGTTGAAAAGAAAAGTATGAGTAAGAATATAAATGCCATATTTACAAAATGATTTATTGAAGGATCTTGGCAAGGAGAAGAGGAAGGTCATGAAGAACTATGATATAGGTTTCTCATAGGAGATAAATTAGAAATTTTAGGTTAAAGATTCGAAAATGATTAAAATCAGCAGAGTTTTGAGAAAGAACAGCTGTAACTTTTCCCAGCTGATAGTTCTTTTGAGAAGTTGTTTCTCTTGGATAATTTGAAGCTTTCAAGTGAACACTGTGCTTGGTAAAAAAAAAATGTGTGTGTAAAGAGGAAGGGAGAAAATAGGGAGAACTGAGGTGGAGATTAAATGAGATTCTTCACTACTCGAAGTCTCAGACCTTCATATCCAGACAATTGTTATAGTAAAGAGAAATGATGTTCATACCTTCCTAAACATATGTAGATATGGTATATAATTTCTGAGCAATTTCCCTTTATTAGTTGTTGTGACATTTTACATTTATGAGGTAAGACAGATTCTGAAACTCGGGCAAATTGAAGCTTTTAACATTGTGATTTTTACATTACTAAAAATAGCATTGAAGGATTATGTCTTCTCATGATATCATTTGTGTTTTGTCGGGTGTCATGCAGCTTAGCTTGGAGAAAATAAAAGAGATATACGGCACCCGACATATTGGGTGAGATCAAGCACGTGGACTTGTTGGTTTAATGGACTTCTTTTGCTTTAGTCAGGTACATCAAATGCTCTATACAGCCCTGGTTTGATCTTTCTTTCTCTATGTAATATGTGCTTAATGGTGAGGAAGGTTTGGTTCTTTTTCTATCTTTTCTTAATGTTTTTCTTATTTTTGATGGTTTTACTCTCTCAATATATTGATATCAGCAAGGTACTCAAACTTGAAAACTGGGCCACAGAGTAAACTAATGAGAGATAACGAGTAATAAGGTAGTTTTGAAAAAACCAAAGTTCTTTTCAGTGATATCTTTGGTTTTTAAAATGCTCTTGAATTTTGGTTTATATGTAATATTCTACATTAACAATATTTGTTTTGTATTCCATCATGATTCATTCTTAGAATATTTGAAGCTACAATTTTTTGCAGATATCTAGGCGATTTTTGAAGCAGGAAGCAACTTATTTGTCAGCATCTAACAATTTATCCAGAAATTGATGTAATCTGACATTCATATGTTTGTGATGGTTATTTGGTTAAGTTGTAACATAAGATGGCTGCATTTTAACTCTTTTGAGATGAAACCTTCTTACAAATTTTTGAAAGTTGAGAACCCATCATTTGGCTTCTGTTGTATCTGATTATGTGCAGTTGGAACTCCGTGGTATCTAAAGATATCTAGTTTACTTGCATGTAGCCCATTAAATTTGTTATTTACCCACATGACATCAATTTCCCCTCTCCCTTAAGGTCGAGTTGGTCACAGGAAAAACAAGAAAAGAAAGATTGGACATGACTCAATGACTTCATCCACATCTCGATTCGCGATATCCCACTTCCACATACTTGAGTGGAGTGCTCACGCCCTTTATCAAATTGATATGCTGACTCTTTTGCATTATTAGATGGCCTGTTAGTGTTAATGGTCATGCCATTTTGTGATTAATGTTGATGTAGTAGATCTTTTATTTACTTATATGTTCTTATATCTTGTAGAGGATTATTGTTTCTATGGGTGGGGTTAGTTGGGGCTAGGATCTCCAAAGATACTACTGGGTATGTTATTATTAGTCTATCCTGTTGATGCCCTTACTGCCAGAGTCTTGTCTCATTAAAACTTCTCTCTGATTCTACCATAGGAGGTGAAAACAGTTCTATTTTGATGAACTCTATCATTTCAAGTTTTTTTAATTTAAAAAATGTAAGTCCATCTCAGTGAGTCCTCTAGTTGTAATCCTTCTAGAATGTTGCTAGTGAATTACAATTCCCTCATGTAATTATTATTCTACTATAAAGGGTGAAAGAAAAGCTATTTTGGATTAATTTTATGATACAAAAGGGAAACTCAAATTATCATGGATTAGATATTGGTCTTATGATTTATTATGCTTCTAGATGGAGAGTAGATGCTACATTGCCTTTCCTTGTCTACTCTAGCCAATGCCCTTTAGCTTTGGATGATAGCCCACGTTGTACGTCGTGTTTCAATATTCCAAAACTGCTTCAGTGAAAAATATGAAGGAGGTGCTAGGACTTTATAAGGATTTTTATTGTTGAGATTTGTTATGTGCATAGTCTCTATCAACGCTTCTAACATTTTGTTGAGCATTTGTCTAAATTTAATCATGTATTATGTTATACATGAGGCTAGAATTTCAATTCTTCAGGTATGTCGTCTACGGTGTATATATTCTTTTGTTTCATTCTGTTTCCATCAGCTTTCTTGTCCCCATTGGTGGTTCCTTCATTTTTATTTCATTTTAAGAGAGACCTGTGATGAGTATGTCTTCATTTTTGTTTTTTGTTCATTGGACTTCTTTGAATAGCTATCCATGTCGATGCTATTCTTGATCAGCTTCTGTTCTGTGCCTTGATATCTAGTCAGAGTTGAATTTGTTGGTTGTTTTATGCAGGATATTCAATATGGAAACCATATAACATTTTGAGCAGGCTTCTCAGTCTCTCATGCTTATTGTTCACATTATGTTATTGCTTATGCATCCATTCTTGAACTAATGCATCAATGTATTTTGACAAGAATACGTGCGACCTTTTATTCTTAGGAGAGCATCAACCTTCTATTTGTATGCACATGACTCTTTGTTAATTGATTTATGATTTAAACCATCTAATATAATTTTTCTTCAAACTAGTGTATTATTGAGAAATGCTATTATGGTTATCTCGTTTTATCTTGAACCTCTTTTTCATTATCCTTTCCTAAGAATTAGCTCCTGTCTCCTCAATGGATTGTGATTCATCTTTTTTTTGTGTGTGTGTGTGGGGGGGGGGGGGGGGTTGTGATAAAGCTTCTAGTCTGATTGTTAGTCGAGGATAGTTTTTACTCGTGTTGCCAGGTCTAGCATTCAGCTAGAGATTGAGTGTCTTACTAACAGCTGTTAGTTGTGAACAAAACTTCCAATGTTTTGTCAATACCACTTCTCATTTGGAATTGTGCTAGGTATCATCTCTTCTTCCTGTGCATTGATACTCTTTTTTGATGCAAGAAATGTCAAAAACTTGAATTAGTTACCAGACATTATGAAAGCTGCAAGTTTTCATCAATGCGGACAGGACACACCAATTACAAGCTAAACGTGTGTTGATTATTAGATATCTGCAGAAGAGTTGTTCTTTTTTTCTTCGTTTTTATTCTCAACATTTCTGAATATAGAACTGGCTAGAGCCATCTCTTCTTATGTTTTTTTATATAAGTAGGTGTGGGCAGTGACAAACCATGTGAAGTAAAATATGATGCTATGCATAGAGGATATGACCAATTAAGTTGGGTCAATAGTTGATGTTATGTAACTTAATGAACTTTTGTAAAATGCTAATTTAATATAATGGTAATTCCTTAAAGATGTGCATCTGAACTATTTCGGAGATCTGTTTTAAGTTTACAGGTCTTTTCTCTAGATAGTAAGTTCAATAATAAAACCAACAGATTTTATTTTTGGCTCATGCCAAATTCAAGTTGCATGCTTGTTTGATTCTGTTGGATGCATACAGAAAGTTTCACAGGATCACAAAGTTGTGCTGGTTTTCCTGGTGCCCATTTTGCAAGGCTAGGCTTGCATTAGGCCACGCCTAAACCAAGCTTGGCTAGTTCAAACTATTTGGTGAAGTTGGCCAGGCTTTCATGACTGAAGTTTGGCCATCTTAGGACAGTGAGGGTGGGAAAGGAGAGGTAAGGTTTTCTTTTTTCAATTAATGATATCATATTGTATGCACAATATGTAGGCATATATGTGATTTAGATCTCTTCCCAAGCTCGGGTAAGGCCAAGGGTGGCCAGTACCTGGCTCCATCTATTTAAGACCTTAGAGTTTAGGTGCAGCTGGATCTGGCCTAAAACCTAAATTTGCTTTGCCAAATCCTAACCCACATAAGTGCCCGGTTAGGGCCCATAACCAGCCATACTTGCAGGTAGGCATCTCCTTCCAAGAAATCCTTTTGTGTGAGGAAAAAAGATCACCAACTTCAAGCCTTGACATTCTTGCGTTTCACATGCTAATTCTAGAAGTTCAGATGCCTTATTTATTATATTAACAGGATTGTGTGCCAATTGTTGCCTATATCCATTTAATCTATGTTCTCTTTATGAACCAAAGTACTGTTAGATTGATTTTATTTGGTGTAAGCTATGAATTATTTCAAGATTTTTTTTTTTTTTATGAATTAGACCTCCTTTCTCAATCCTCTTGTGCTAACAAGTATGACATTGTTTCTTTCCTTGTAGGCATGCCTTATCGCTGATATTGTGCAGCATTTTTTTTGTTTTGATGCCAAGCTGGATTTTGATGCGTCCTATGTGTATGAAGATGTAAATCATGCAATTCAGCATGATCATAGAAGCGGTTTGGCACATAAAGAAATTATTGCTGATCCACATAAGTACCTAGTTAAAAATGTAAGTAGTATTAGCCTTACTTTTTCCATAATTTCCATGGAGAAGATTGTTTCTTTTGCTATTGAGATGTTGCAGAAGTGGTACTTTAAAGTTTAACCACTAGGTCATGATTGTGCATGATATTCTCTCACAGATTAATCTTAAATTCTTTGTATCTTTTCTGCAGAGCCAACTGTTATGTTTTCTAAAGATGCTAAAGCAGAAGGGAAAGAAACTCTTCTGCTAACCAATTCTCCATATTCTTTTGTGGATGGCGGAATGCATTTCATGTTAGAGGTGCCTTTCCAAACACCGCTTATATATTCCAGCAGTATGGTTCCTTATATGTTAGAGATAAATGATATACTTGATCTTTATTGATGTTACCTAGTGGTCCATTTGATTTAGAAGTCAGGTGACTCCGGTCACCACTGTCCAATTTCCATAACTTGACAGTAGAGGCTGAGCACATGATGTATTCCCAAGGAACTCAAAAAAGAAAAATCAAAAGAAAATGCTTTTTACAAATTAATATTGTACATGGTTACTTACTGAGCTTTTATAGCTAACACAATTCATTTATGTCCTTATAGATAAATAGGACTGCAAGGAGCAAGGAGCTTGACTTACCCCAGGGTTTGGGATTCACTGAATATAATTGCACAAATTTTTAGAATCTCTGTATCGCTCCCTATTGTTCCAATATTTTATGACATTCATGAATAATATAGTTCATTTGGATTCAAAATTTTATGTGGCTTCGTGCTATTGCGGCAAAAGTTTGCAATAACACGGCCGTGTCATGACCCAGATTCGGGGCATGATAGAAACTTCTAGATCGAGCTGGCTGTGGCAAAAGCTCTGTCGTTTCTCTCCCAAACGCGCGCCGCCCCATCTTATTGTTGCACCAAGTGAGCCTCGGTCCAGTGAGCCCAAGGTCGTTCAGTCCATTGGCCAGGATAAACTCTTAGAACTCTCTGACTTTGATCTTGTTGGTGAAGGCCCTCCCCCTGCGTACGTTTCTCTTCTGGGCCATCAATGCAGTTAAAGTCTCCCACCAAATCCAATACCTACATCCACTCCCCAAAAATATATTTTTGGAATTTTACTATAATCTATTCAAGAGTATAGCCATATTATTTTATACAAGCTCACAATCAATTCAGTTGATTTTGACATGTAATCAACATTACCACCCCTTATCTAAGCTTTCGCTAGGCTCAATATGGATAACACAAATTTTTCCAAGTTTTAGTCCTTGAAACTTGTTACAATCAACTAAAAACGATAAATACAAGATGATTAGCTCCTTGAAGTGCAGTAGAGTTAGTTGTTGAAGCACGTGAGGAAGCCTTTGTTGAACTTGATGCGCTTGAAAGCTTTGCAATAATATCTCTCAAAGTGTGGTGGATGTAGTCCTTAAAGCTCACACTAAATACTGCATTTTTTGCTTTTTTTGGCTTCATATATTTTTTTCTATTGTTCCCAAGCATTTATAACTTAAAAAACCATTGGAGGGCCATTTCTAGCCATTGAAGAGGCTGAACTAGCTGCTGGACAGGCTGAAATAGCTATTGAGAGTGAATATGCCCATTCTGTTCTCGTGGAAAAACTGGCTATTACTATTGTTAGATGTAGACGAGTCGATTCGACTTCTTCAGAGATCAACTCATGATCTTCAAAGATCGACTCAACTCTTCTTCCGGGGTCGACTCGAGAAAGTGCTTATTTTTGTTGTGTTCTTTTTTTAGCCTATAGTCACTATGGGGTCAACTCATCTAACTTTGGGGTCGACTCGAGCTTGCTAAAGGTCGACTCGTGATCCACTACAGTCGACTTGCGAAAGGGATGGTTGTTAACTACCTTATGTCTTCTGTTTGAAGCTATTCTAGAGTCAACTCGATTTGTGCTGGAGTCGACTCGTGCTCGACAGTAGTCGACTCATGATTCTCCAAGGTCGATTCGTAGATATCTAGTTTTTAATTTCTTTTTGTCTTTCGCTTGAGATTGTTTTGGGATCGACTTGTCTTATCCAAGGGTTGACTTGTGAAAGCATGCCAGTCTTCTTTGTTGTGCCGGGGTCGACTCGTGTTCTCTTGGGGTTGACTCCTTTCATACTAAACTTTATAATTTTGACTACATTCTTTCCACTTTGAGTAATTTGGATTGATATTACCTTAGCTTTTTATGAACATTCTTGTACACTCTAAATATATAATTAGTGAACTTTTTACTCAAATATTTTGTAACATTAATATCAAACCTTTTAGGTCAACACAAACTGAGAACTAGATGACCAAAGGCACTGTTCAATTCTGGAGTTTGCTGGAATTCAGTTTTTGACCTCACTGACTTGGTAAAAGAAGTAAAATCTGAACTGCAAGGATTGAGGCAACTAACAGCTAATCAACAGAGGAAAATTACTGAGATTGAAAAACAGTTGAGAGAACAAGAAAATTCTATTCAAGGCTCTATTCAAGATCTAAAGGAAGAACACACTCAGCTTACTAGCTCTATCTCTACACTAAACAGCAAGATTGAGAAGCTGATGGAAGAGCTAAAGGAAGATCAGTCTGGACCTTCATCTTCAAAACCTTGAACCTAGGCTGAACTTAGTCTGAACCTAACCTGAGCTTAGACTGAAATCCATATTTTCGAAACATAACCTTGCACTAAGCTAAGTTTCATATCTATGTGGCACACTTGTACACTGACTGATACCAATTATATCTTTTTTTATTTATCAAGTGTGCTTCATTTATCAATTACAATGAATACTTACCTTTTTTGAAATATATGTTTTCTTGGATTGTATGCTGCTCTGATATATCTATTGAGTCTGATACCCTCTCTCCTTAACACAACTGTTAATGATTAAACTCATAAAAAGAGGAAAATTGAAATCATTTTCCTTTCTTTTGTTGATGACAAAAAGGGGGAGAAAATTAGATGTGAAAAGAATTCCAATCTGAGAAATGAGAAATGTGAAAAGAATTCAGAATTCCAATCTCTACACTAAAGATAATATATAGGGAGAGATTTAAATTATAATATACAGATATGGAATGGTCTATAAAACTTAAGAAAAGAAGAAGAAAAAGGACTCTACATAATTTAAATGTTTGTAACTGATAGGGGGAGATTTTTTTTCTCCTTAACTTGTTGAAATTATGCATATATCTCTGAATGTTATATTTGCTCTGAACTTTATTATAAAATTCTTATAATTGCTGTGAAATTTATTGTGAAATTCTTTTAAACTCAATAGTTTTGTCATCATCAAAAAGTGAGAGATTGTCAACCCTAAAGGATGAATTTCGATGATTACAAAACACTTGAGATGATGTTATGTACTAATGATGTTGGCTTAATTGTGAAGTTTGATAAGTCAAGAAAAATCAGAAGAAATGAAGCACTGCAAAATCATAAGTTCTGCGCAAACACTTTATTGGATATGTTCTAAAAGAAAAATGATCTTAATCTAATCAATGGAGATCAAAGATGAAGTCTAAAGTTTTCTTGTTTGAAAAACTTGAGTCAACCCTAAGCAAAAAGAAAAAGTTTGAGTTGACTCTGGCATGTTTTCTTTAAGTGGCACAGTCAATGAGTCGACCCCCGTAAAACAAGAGTCGACCCTTGTGTAGTTCAAATTTAACAGAGAGCTTTCACTGTTGGGAATCCGCCCATGCCGCAGAAAATTAAAAAATTTAGATGGCAGCGGAAGAGGCATGCGCGGGATCACACGTTCATCCTATGAACGTTGTTCAAAAACCGTTCGTAGATAGATAAGAATTAAAAACTTTTAACTACATTAGGAAGATCAGATCTTCACCTTGTGTCGGTAGATGATCACCGCAAACTGAAGTTCGTGGTTTAGGATGAAGGTTCGCTTGAAGCCGCACAACCGTCCAGCCTCTACGGTATCCACACGAAGTAAAGGACCGATCAAGGCTTCCTTGTCTCCCCGGGGTGCTAGCTCCCTTGCAGAGACTTCTTTTGATGGCTGATTTCTTCCATTCTAATCAACTCTTGATTATGCTTGGAAGGAGGAAGAAGAAGAAAGGATCTTTGGAGAAGAACCAAAGGCTGGACACAGCCTTTTCTTTTCCCTGCGTTGGAAGAAGGAAGGGAAGGGGAGGAGGCCGCCAAGGCCTTCTTCTTTTTCTTCCTTGCTTGCGGCTCAAGACCAAGAGGAGGAAGGGGGGCCATGGCTTGGAGAGGAAGAGGGCTTCAATGAATGCCCTAGGGTGCCGCCCACTTCTCCTTTTAAAGGCATGAAGGGCTCCTGCAAATTAGGAGCCCTTGATCTTTTTCCAAGAGGGGCGCCGGCCCTGCCCCTCCCTCTTGGTTAGCCCTAATCCTCCTCTAAGGAAGATTGGGATGCCCTAATGTGGCTAAGCCCTAATCTAATTAGGCTTAGTCCAAGGGTAAACCAATTTTGGATTTAATCTAGGTAAGTCCTAATCCAATTAGAACTTAAATCAATTTTGACTCAATTGAACTCTTCAATCCTAATCCAATTAGGAGTCTTGTTAATTCATTAGATTAATAATTAATTAGGACTTAAGAAATTCTAATCCAATTAGAACTTATTTAATTTTAGTCCTAATCCAATTAGGACTCTAATTTGAATCCGAAGTCCTAATCCAATTAGGACTTCTAGGAATCCTATTCTAAGTAGGAATCCAAATTGAATTCAAAATCCTAATCTAATTAGGATTATTGGAATCCTATTCTAAGTAGGACTCCCAGTCCTACTCCAAATAGGATTCCGAGTCCTAATCCAATTAGGACTCCCGAAATCCTACTCCAAGTAGGATTCATGTTTAAGTCCAATTAATTAATTTCCATTGTTCCTTCTTCAACTGATCATCAATCAGATTGATTACTCGTGATTCATAATCACATTTCAACCATCGGATCGGTCAATACTTCTAGTATGTGTGACCCCATAGATTCTATTCTGACTGGTAGTGAGATATATTGCGATCTCTATCACAATATCATTGAAAACTCCTTTCAATGGGTTGGAACGATTCCAACTCAACTCATTAGGGTTTATCGATCATCGAGATATTTTCTGTGAGTCTCACCATCCACCAGTGACACTTAGCAGCATGTAGTGGCTACCCAGCAGAATGGAATGATGAACCTCTATGTGCAGTTGTCGTGTGATACAGTCCTACTATCGTGGATCCCTACAGGACGGAGGTCATGGACAACTCGTCAAATCCCATCGTCTGTCATATGTCAAGATTTATTAGACTTAAGTTCGAGAGTGAAAAACTCTTTCTCCACTGTGCATATTGCCCCGGCCGATGTCTTACGAACTCAGTCTTATAAATCACATAGGTTCTCTCCTTATCTACCAAGGTCGATAGATTCCATATAGGTGCATACCCTACTCGTACAGTGAACCTACTGTAGCCAATCTACACTGCATGGTCCCATATATCTAGAGGCCATATGTATGTGCAGTCAAACTACAATAACCTCACTGTGAGTAGCCGAAGCACCGTAGGTCAAAGGACCAGTCATACTACTGCAACATCAAGCAAGTTACTGACGAGTGGATAGACATCCAAGTGACTTCTTGTATTGGTCACGCTCAGTACCCTTGTTCTTAACAAGCACCTGCACTATTACTTCAGTATCGCCACACTGTGGATTCGAGTCTCGTCCATCCATAAGAAAGCAATGTGTGCACTGATCGGATCGATCATCGTCCTCGTGATGATCCATTGATCAGGAGCATTCAGAAATTAATCACCAATGATGCATGGCTCAAATTCTTAACTCTTAAGAATATGCATCATCATCTTATTAATTTTGGACGATTTATAGACACATAAACAATATGAATAAAAAAGATACCTTTTATTTATTCAATAATAAATAGTCAAGTACAAAATTATGTTCCTAGAATTAACAATGTGTCAGCCAGATTGGCTTCTAGGGCATACATCTAACATTCACCGCCTGAGACAAAGTTTGAAGTGTCAACTCTTGTTCCAAATGAGTCGATTCCCGAAATTGAAGAGTCGACCCCAGTTCAGTCTCAGCGTCAGACAAAAAATAATTGGATGAGTCGACCCTTGTGTTTAAAGAGGCAACTTCTTGAGAAGATGAGTCGACCCTTGTGTTTAAAGAGGCGACTTCTGAAGAAGATGAGTCGACCCTTTGAAGTTATAACAAAGAGCCAACTCAATATCTTAAAGTGCCGACCCAAGACAAATATGAGTCGATCCTTGAATTACATGAGTCGACCCTTGTACTGCTGGGACTACAACGGAAAGCTTGCAACAACTTTTATCTTCTTATGTAACAGAAAAGATTCTCATAGAACGGAAAGAAAAGAATTCAAATCCCTCTGGAGAACTCGTCTATAAATTCAAAGAAATCTTAGAAGGAAAATAACAAGAATAGAGAGAAATATTCTGTCAAGTGAGAAAAGTTTCCACAAAAGAAGGAAAAAGCTAAAAAGTTCATCATCCTCACCGGCACTCATCTGAAACTTATTCCTGTGAGAAAATCAATCGAAGCTTCTCATTAAATCGAGAAGAGCTGCTGCTCAAGCATTGCGACATTCTTCCACAGCCATCTTCTTCATGGCTGTAATCTGCTGGGTTATAGTGAAATCTCAAGCTTTGCTTGGGAGTGGACGTAGGTGCTGCGAGTGCACCGAACCACTATAAACCTTGGTGTTTATGTGTGTGATTTCTCTCTCTTCCTCCACTGCATACTTCTGATTGCTTTCCTCATCTTATTCATTGCTTCGTTTGTGCAATCTTATTTCCGCTGCTAAATCTACAAGTTATTGAAAGATAACAGTAACTCACATTCTTCACACGTTTAATTTTAAAAGATTCAATTCATCCTTCCTCTTGGGCTGCACCTCTGGGCAACACCCACCATATATCCTACAGAAGTAAATCGTCATTGGGTCCTCACCTAACAGCTATTGGCGCCCAATCTCACTTTTACCCCCACGACTGTTGGGAACCCGCCCATGCCGCTGATATTTCAAAAATTAAATCAGATGGCAGCGGAAGAGGCATGTGCGGGATCGACGTTCATCGCATGAACGTTGTTTCATGAACCGTTCGTAGTTAGATAAGGATTAAAACTTTTTAAACCTTTAGGAAGATCAGATCTTCACCTTTGTGCGGGTAGATGATCACCGCAAACTGATGATCGTGGTTTAGGATGAAGGTTCGCTTGAAGCCGTTCAAGTGCCCGGCCTCTACGGGTATCCACACGAAGCAGAGGACCAATTCAAACGCTCTAATCTCCCCGGGGTGCTAGCTCCCTTGCAGAGATATGTTTTGATGGCTGATCTCCTCTCTTTCAATCAACCCTTGATTGTGCTTGAGAGGAGGAAGAAGAAGAAGACTCCAGGGAGAAGAATCAAAAGGCTAGTTGCAGCCTTTTGATTTCCCTGCGTTGGAACCATGGATGAAGGCCAAAAGGAGGCACACGGCTCCTCTCCTTTTTTTCCTTTGATGATGGCAGCTGAAAAGAGAGGAGAGGAGGGTGGCCACGTGATGGAGAGGAGGAGGGCTTCACTTATCATTAGGGCACCTCCTTTCAAAGCCTTATAAAGGCATCTAGGACTCCTATTTGGTTTAGTCCAAATCATGAATCAATTGGGTTCAATCTATGCTAGTCCTAATCCAATTAGAACTTGAATGAACCATGACTCAATTGAACTCTTCAATCCTAATCCAATTAGGAGTCATGTTGATTCATTAGATTAATAATTAATTAGGACTTAAGAAATCCTAATCCAATTAGGACTTGTTTAATTCTAGTCCTAATCCAATTAGGACTCTAATTTGAATTCGAAGTCCTAATCCGATTAGAACTCTAGGAATTCTACTCCAAGTAGGAATCAAATTTAATTCAAAACTCCTAATCTAATTAGGATTGTAGGAATCCTACTCCAAGTAGGAATCCCAGTCCTACTCCAAATAGGATTCCCAGTCCAAGTAGGAATCCCAGTCCAAGTAGGAATCTCAGTCCAAGTAGGATTCCTAGTCCTAATCCAATTAGGACTCTAGGAATCCTACTCCAAGTAGGACTCTTGTTTTAAGTCCAATTAATTAATTCTCTTTGTTCCTTCTTCAGCTTATTATCAATCGAATTGATTACTTGTGATTCCTAATCACGATTCAACCATCGGATCGGTCAATGCCTCTAGTGTGTGTGACCCCATAGGTTCTACTCTGACTGGTAGTGAGATATATTGTGATCTCTATCACAATATCATTGAAAACTTCTTTCAATGGGTCGGAACGATTCCAACTCTACTCATTAGGCTTATCGATCATCGAGATAATCCCTATGAGTCTCACCATCCACCAGTGACACTAGCAGCATGTAGTGGCTACCCAGCAGAATAGAATGATGAACTCTAGGTGCAGTTATCATGTGATACAGTCCTTCTATCGTGGATCCCTACAGCGAGGTCATGGATAACTCATCAA
>NW_024068777.1:0-62500 GCF_009389715.1 Phoenix dactylifera
TTAGAAATTGTGATATAGTGAGACATGACCACTTCTAAATGAAATTACAATGAAGAATAGGATAGTGATAGACAAATATCTTGTATAGGTAAGGAGATGAGGGCAATCATTTTAATTACATATGTAAAAAAGGGTGTCCTAGTGCACGAGACTTCTATCCAAGGTCGGAGGAATCGGTACCGAACTTCGTACCGATTTCTCCGCGGGATGGCTCGGTACGGGCCCGCGCTATGCCGTGCCGGGCCCGTACCGACACAACAAACATATGGGAGAGAACAAAATGAGAGAGGAAGAGAGAGAGAGCGGGGAGGGAGGAGAGGACACCGGAGGAGGTTGGTGGAACCTGGCGGAGGCCGTGAGGGGCCGGCGCCGGGGAAGAAGGCCTCGTAGGCGGCCGACCCCCTGTTTCATTCGAAACAAGGGTCAGTCGCTTAAAAAATTTGTCAATTCGTAAGTGAAGTCGGCAATCGATATGCCGACTTCACTGCTTCCGTTTTGTATGAGAGCGGGCGCACTTTCTTCTCAACTCACTGACCTCCCGCCCACCGCCCATGTTTGCAGAGACGAAAGGGAATCGATTAGCCTAGCGCTTAAGGCTTCTAGCTCCTCTCCTGTTGATTTGTTTTGTCACCTCGCTTCGATTTGCTGACTTCACTTACGAATCGGCAAATTTTTTAAGCAATCGATCCTTATTTCGAATGAAACAGGGGTCGGCCGCTTAAGCGGCCTTCTTCCCTAGTGCCGGCCCCCTTGCGGTCTCTGCTGGCCCTCCGCTAGCATCCCTCCCCCGCTCTCTCTCTCTTTTTCTCTCTTGTTCTGCCTCTCCAGGGGTCGGCCACTTAAGCGGCCCTTCTTCCCCGGCGCCGGCCCCCTCGCATCCTTCGCCGATGTCCTCTCCCTCTCTCTTCCTTCTCCGCTCACTTTCTCTTTCCTTCTCCTTCTCCAGCTTTGGGAACGCATCTCGTTTTTTGAGCCTGAACCGTACCGATGGCTCACCAGTACAGATTGAAACGGGCGGAACTGGTCGGTTCGGGTCAGTTCTGCTGACGTTGCTTCTATCACTGCAGGATTTGGGGAGGGTATAATATATACAACCTTATTCTGCATGCAGGGAGACTGTTTTTGTGTTTTGAACCCCATGATACCTGGCCATAATGAAGCAACCTTACCATTGCACTAAGCCCACCCTCATTTTTATTATATGTGTTATAAATTTTCTTTGATTTATAAGTAGTCTTTTAATTTAAAAAAATGAGGTTTTTTGACATGTACGTCTTTTTTTGGTACAAAGGATGAACATCTTTACTACATATAATGGGAAGGCCTTGGAGTCCAACATGCTTGTGTTGGACACCAGGCATGCCTTGCCAATAATGCTGGCTTGGAGTCCGGCATGTGCTGGAATCTGAAATGCCCAATGCTGTCACATTTTTAAAAGATTTTTCCCTTTCTTATTGTGCTTAGAAAACAAAAAAAAACTCTCTTTATCCATGACCCAGAGATTTCCTGAAAGAGAATCCTTGCATGGGCTGAATTCTAGTGAGCAAAAGCACATTGGAAGCAGAGTTAGAAGGTGAAAGACTAGAAGATGGGAGGGCCTTCCAGGCCAAGCATGTATTAGAGAAGCCAATTGAGCGGCCGACTGGGTGGCGGCCCACGTGGCCTACCACTTAGGGTACAAACTTTGGTCAGGAGAGGGATAGCTGCCACTAGCATTTTGCGAGTTATTGTATTTTAACTTTCTTGGGTGTATTCGTACACGCACTGTATGAAACACCCGCTTCCAGCAAAAAAAAAAAAGACTAGAAGATCATGAATAGCCAGGAACTAATAGAGAAGATCGGCATATTTAATTTTTAATTTGCTCATCTTTTCATATTAGACTGGACCGCACCACGAGCTGGTTTTATTCATATTAATTTGCAATTTTTTATGTAATTTAGCAATGAATTTAAGTATGATTGACACCCTTGTGAGTTATAATCTGAAGCCACCTTCTCAATGATTTGTCTCAGCTACTCCATTCCTTTATGGCTGTTGTGTAAGTAGTTTCAGTCCGTGCATATTTTTTAAGGCACGCTTGTTGTACTCATGGAGCCTTAATTTATGTTATTGCCAAAATCTTGCTTGTAAATTGAGGAGCATTAAGGAGAAAATGTTTGTTTTGCATTCCTGCTTTACTATAAAATGCAATTCCATTAGAGTTCCTTAAAAAGTATGATTTGTTAGCTTGAGAACTGCTGAAAGTTTGCAGCGGTGTGCTCTTAGAAGTTGACCTGTAGTTTGCGACATTGGTATGAAGGAGCACCTAAGAGTGTCCAGAAAGCATGTTTTACATAGTAAAAGATCTGTGATCATAATCAGCCAGATGTGCATATTTCTAACCACAGGCAATTGTGAAAAGACATGGTGAAAAGAATTTAAACATAATCACTCCATCTGACCTGACTTTCTGACCAATGCCACTTTTGAAGTGCAATTATGAAATTAAGTTATATGAGCTACTTGACTTGCTTAGATTTGAATGCCTCTGATAGTTCTTTAATGAAGTTTGGACTAGTGCATGCTTAACCAGACCAAAATCTGGTCAGCATTTGATTGATAATGTTAATTGTCTTGGATTATGTGGTATTTCTCTTGGAGTTTTTTTTGGCAAAATTTTCCAGAACTTCTTTTAAATATCTGAGTTCCTCTATATTTTTTGTTTCATGCCATGCCAGTCTATTGTCATGTTGCTTGAGACATTCCCACTATCATTCTTATTTATAATGGGGGCATTTCTGTATAGATTCTTCATAGTCTATGTAGCTTTTTGGCTTTTTTCTCCTAACTGTCTCCTTGTTCTGTCTATTTTATTTTAGGGTGTTAAAGAAGGATGGTATGATGGTGGAAGCATTGCCTTTGCTGTTATTCTTGTCATACTTGTTACAGGTATCTGATTTTTCATTCATCAAGTTATTGTAACACCAGTTACCTTGTTTCAGTATAAACTAGTGCTTTATTCAGTTTAAACCATCTAGCCATTTTGCAGCTAGGTTATCACTAGATATATGTAATCCTTGTAGGGTAGGATGAGCTAGAGCTGTTATTTGAAATTTGATACCATGTAATTAAACGAAGACGGAAAGTAATGGTATCCAATGTGATGTAGGACAGCAAACAAGCCTTTTGGGAATTGGTTCGAGGTTTCAAATTACTAGGACAGCAAGATGGGTTGTTGGCTAGAAATTAGCTAGCATGCTGAAAATAACATATTTATTAACAGTGATGTACTAGTGCTCCCACAAGATAAGCTATCAAATTCACCTGGAAGCAGCCCAGAAAGAAATCTTTCACATGACAATACGTTGCCTCCTCCAAACTAGCTGTCCATGCACATGAATAACCTGGTTTTTGCACCAATTTATCCTTTGTTCATCTTCACCATCAGATCTGGTTTCTGGTGCTCTTGGAAAGCCTACAATCAAGGCGTGTGGGTGTGGCTTAGATAGGTATATAGGATGCTAAGTGGAAGGCTTAGTATTTCAGGTTTAAAGGTAAATATTTAGGGTGGGGCAGGGGTTGGATGAGAATGGGGTTTGCTACAGTTTCAGCCAGCACTGTGCTGAGAGGATTCTTGTAGAAACTTAGCGTAGGGATTAGGAAGTAGGCTTCTGGGTGGTTGTGGGGTTTCAGTTCAAACATGGCAGCAGGAGGAAAAAATAAAATGATGGGAAGTAGATAGATAGGTATATATAGAGTTAAATGATCGGACGATGTGGATCAATCCTAGCTGCATCATATGCTATCTAACCACAAGGTTGAGGGTCGGACACTCAGATGGCATTTCCTTCACGCATGATCTCAAAATCAGCCATCTGGATCTTCATCACAATGCTTAGCAGCTTTAGATTTTTTGCTGAGGCACCCCAAAATGTGATCCCACCGGGGAGAAGGAACATTTTCTTCAGCCCGCTCAACTCGAATCTCTCAGAAGATAGCTAGAAGAAGATGGAAGAATCTCGAATGTGGGACCTTAAATATCCTTTTCTTTCATTAATCATTGAGAAAATGAGGTACATAGCCTCTATTTATAATGAGGTTCGTCCTAACTCAATTTGGGTGAGATTTCTCTTCCTAATTCTAGTAAGACTATTTTCTTAAATAGACACTTTTAGTAAAAAAAGCTAAAAATCTCAAGGAGGTAAATCTCGACTTCTACACTAACTTGCCTTCTATCGCTGCAACCGAGTTTTTATCAAATAGAGAGCTACGTGCGGTCAAAGTCTTATCCGAAAAGAAAATTTTTGGTTTGACCAGCTAATTTCGGAAGCTAAATGATAGAATTTCGACCCCATTTAACCTTCTAGAAAGTTGGGCCAATGTTATAAATCTTGAAAAGATACCTAATTTAAAAAAAAAAGACCATCTCAATAGGGCATCGTATGACCAAATTATGCCATCCTGAAGTTTGGCTTGTGATTCGGCTTTCCGATGTGGCGGATCTCGCTCCTGAACCCTGTCTAGCCCTGCTTGTAGTGGCCAAAATAGTCCACATTGCGTCTGGTGATCCTCCTAGATTAGGGCTCTCGTTGTTTAGGAGATTTAGCTCCTACTAAATTAGAACTAAAGGTGGAATGCCTTGCTTCCCCATCTTGCGGTTGAACCTTCTAGCTTTGCTTGGAGATGGTTTCTAGCCTTGCTCTTCTTTACTCTCGAGTCTCAACGAATCACTTGATCTGCTCCTGCATCTAGACTTTGTGGTAGGGACACTCCTTGCTATCCTTCCTCGTCGATGACGACTCCTCGATGTTGATCTCGGTAGATCGATTAAGGAACCAAAGAACGAGAGCTTCGCCTAAGTAGTATCAGATTTTTGTATCATCGCAAACTTATTGCAGGCATTAACAAGTTGCTTCACTTGGGCAGCAATTGCAAGGTCTAGGTTTTCTTGTGTTTTGGAGATGTTGATCATAAACTCCTTTCCATCCTTCACGGACCGATACTTCTTCAGATGCCGGTAGAAGATTGTATCTCGATCCCAAAGATAACTTGGCAAATATCCAAAGAAACTACTTTACAAGTTACCTCGTCAATGTACCTCTCGGTTATAGCGAATTTGAAAGTACACTGCTTAGTGATCTTTAATTCAACGTCCTTTTGAATCCAACCAAGAGGGTAGGGATGTGGATGAGGCTTAGTCTGCAACCCCAACTCACGAACCAAATTTTCAGAGATGAGGTTCTTTTGGCTTTTAGGATCTACAATAGCATCAATGATACTCTGCTTTACCTGGATCTTTAGGTGGAAGAGTTTCTCCCACACCTTTAAATCTGCTTCAGTAGCTGTCTCAGGTTTTCTCGCCATCAGGCTCAATTTGGAGTCTGCTTGCTCAAGCTCAGGCAGTTCAACTTCTACAGCATTAAAAACTGCCTTTTTCTTCTTCTTGGAATCCTCTTCTTTCTACGTCTTCCTCTTCGGCCGCAGGTCGGGATGAAGTTTCCAATACTTCTCTTTAGTGTGTCCACGGAGGTCACAATGATTGCAGTAATTTCTGAGTCATGTTGGCTTGCTTCTTACCTTGCTCCCCGTTTTGGCTTGATTTTTCGCCGCCTTTCTTAAACTTGTCACTCTTTTTACCTTTTCTAGGCCGATTCGATTTTTCTCCTCAATCCCATGGTCTTCACGCTGGCTTCTCTAATGTCTTCAACTTTAAAGAGTTTCAACTCCTTTTGGATGCTCTCGTGGAGACCTCCGATGTATTTCATGAAGACTGCATGATCGTCGTTGGAGATTCTGAGAAAGATTGCTTGCTCATGGAACTTGGTGTAGTCCTGGATAGGCTAATCATACTTCTGTCGTAGGTACTGCCACTTGATCCACCAATCCTCCTCCTAGCTGATTGGGTAGAATTGCTTCTTGATTTGGCTCTTGAATTTGTTCTATGTCAAATTCAAAACATCATTATTGCTCATGTGTGAGTTTTACTAGTTAAGAGTATGACTAGAAAGCTTGAGACAAGCGAAAGCCATCTTTTGGATACTGCAGTATCCATAGATAGTAAAAAATGTCTCTAATTAGTCTGGCCAGTTATCTAGCTTTTCCACATCAATAATCCTGTCATATATAGGGATCTCGATTCGAGCCTCAACTTTAGAGGTTGAAGAGTGATTTTTCATACCCATAGGTCGCTCATCTTCATCCTCCTCACTGGATTGTGGTTCTTTATCTCGAGCCGTAGGAGACAGCTTCGCAACAGGAGTTGCTGGTGCTTGTGCTGAAGGTATCATCAATCTAGAGATAATCTCGGTGAGTTAGACAATTTTCTTCTTTAGTTGTACGAGACATTCCTTCATCTCATCATTACCCATCGAGGAAGAATTAGCAGCCATACTCGCCTTTGTCCTTCGATGTTCTTGAAGCACGGATAGCTCTTCTTCTGATTGCTTGTATTGTTCACGCATCTGGATCATGAACAGAGACCCCCACAGATATAAAGGTTCGAAGCTCTGATACCAACTTGATTCGAAGGAAAATTTTCTTTAACCCGCTCAACTCGAATCTCTCAGAAGATAAGTACAAAAAGATGGAGGAATCTCAAAAGTAGGGCTTTAAGTTTTCTTTTCTTTCATTAATCATTAAAAAAATGAGGTACTTAACCTCTATTTATAATGTGAGGTCCGTCCTAACACAATTTGGGTCGGATTCCTCTTCTTAATCATAGTAAGACTCTTTTTTCTTAAATTGACATCTCTAGTATAAAAAAGTTAAAAATTTCGATTAGGTAGATCTCGACTTCTACATCAGCTCTGCCTTCTGTTGCTCTGCCGAATTCTTATCGGATGCAGAGCTATGCTCAGTCAAAGTCTTCCTCAAAAAAGGAAACTTTTGGTTTGACCAGTCTGTGTTTTAGGGCCTAAACAATAGAATTTCGGCCCGATTCAACCTCCTAGGAGGTTGGCTCAAAGTTTTAGATCTCAAAAAAATACCCAATTTCAAAAAAAAAAGATCATCTCAATCGGCCACCATATGACCAAATTATGGCCTCCTGAAGTTTGCCTGCGACTCGACTTTCTGATATGGCAGATCGCACTCCTGAACCCTATCTAGCCTTGCTTGTAGTGACCAAAGTGGTCCACATTGAATTTGGTGATTCTCCTATATCAAAATGATACATATTTCAAACATTTTTGTGCTTCTTGAGTGCTACTTGGCAGCCCTAATTATTCTTGCTGATTCATTCGTTGTTTTGGTTGGTTGATGATTCAATTATATGTAAAGCAAAAGACTTTCTCCAATTAGGAAATTATATGTAATTCATCAGAAACATAAAGCAAAAGACTTTTTCCAATTAGGATCACCATTATGTACAAAAGTCTTTTTGCATGTATTCATGTACATGCTTCAAAGTTCAAACCATAATCACAAAATTTGTGGAACTTCTTAGGAAAAAAAATGCTGAATAATTCATGGCTGGCAGCTTTTCTGAACAATTCAGCAAATAATTTGCTGATTCAGGAGTGCTCCATGAATATATCACGAAATTCATGATATTTACAAATAATTCCCACGTCAGCAAATCATTGGCTGCCTCATTTCTAACTTGCATAAAGAATTTAAGATTTGTGCTAGCTGCCAACAGAGTCCACGGCTTTTTGGTAACACATGGAATTTTTGAGGCGACGAAGCATTAATGCGTAGGGCGTACGTTGGAAATAGGTGTCTGGGCCATTTGGGGATCTTACTTTAGATTTTAGAATACTAAAAAGTAATCCACGCCACCCAACAAGGGAAACTTAATGGTCGGGTAATAGGTAGATTTCTTCTCTCATGTTCTGTCTTGTTTCCTTTCCCAAATCTTGTTCTTATACTCACCCTCTCATCACTGCATCTCATCTCATTTACCTATCTCTTGAATATTTTATTTTTTAATTTTTATTTTTTGTTTTTAAAGTACTCAAAATTTTAGCCTATTTTTCCCTAATTTAAACTTCACCTTGCCAAATTATTCCTGAATGCTGAACTTATGACTATAGTTCACATATAAGAAGTTTAATATCTTTTTTGAAGGACTTATTTCATACCTATAGGAGATCTATAGCAAGGTCTGCTGATCCGGCCCGAATCGGCCGGTTCAGCGCGTATTGTACCGGTATCGATGCTCACTGGGCCGGAATCGACTAATTTTTGATGTGTACCGGTGTGAACCAGGCTGGTTCTTACCGCTACAAGCTGGTGCCGGTGCAAATCGGCCCAGTTCGCACAATACAAGCCAGTACCGATGCGAACCATGGCAGTTCGCACCGGCCCAAGTGCTGGCGCCCTCGCGCCCGCGCGCGGTTCCCCACGTTCGCGTGGGCGCACGTGGGCCTCGCGCGGGATATTCAATGCCACTGTGGCATTTAACGCGTCCGCGCGGTATTTTTCTTGGTCTTTGCCGGTACAGTACCGGTTCGATTCGGTAGCACCGGTACGTCGGTATAATCGGTACGGCGGACCTATTGTCTTGCTGACCGTTGCTGTTGATTCTTTAACTACCTAATGTTTGTACACTCTTTCTTTTTTTCAACTAAACATCTAACCTCCACCATTAAATTCTCCTAACCTTCAACATGTCATGTGAATTTTTCTTAGTGCTCCTTTAAAAAATGTCTTCCACAGTTTGAGACCAAGGTGGTTTGAATTGGTATCGTGCTCCGTGCTGGTTAGCCATTGGTACCGAATATTGGTACGCCCTGGCGTGCCGATTTTATTTTTAAATATTTTTGATATATAATGATCTTTTATGAACTTTTTTAAGATTTTATGATGTTTTATGAAGATTTTTATTTTTAAGTGATTTAAATATTAGTTTGATGTTTTTGATGTTTTTCAATTCATTATTTTTTTTGCAAATTTTTGTTTATAAAATGACTATAATTTCAATGATAAATATAATTAATGTACATAAATCATTATATTCATAAAGAGAATCAATAAAACATGAAAATAAAGTTAATTTAAATATATACCGACATTTAAAATCTTGTAGAGTGGCGATGTCTTTCGTAGACATTGACGATCTTTGTATGCAAGGGGCTCAACCCAGTCTTCAAGTGGCTCCCCTCAGTGCCGACCCAAGCATATCCACTCTGCTGCCACTTAGCACTAACAAACATCTGATGTAGCCTTAATACTGTGGCCTATTATCAGTGACCATCGGCGTGATGTTCTGCTCTCCCACATGATCTATCACGTCCTCCATTAGTTTCAAAATGTACTGTGCATCGGCACGTTATCTGAAGCGTCAACTGATTTGTGGAGGGTCTTTATGTCATAATATGTTAGAAATTTGATGATGCTTCACCTCTTGGGACTCGTCCACCTATCACACATCACTATCAGTCCATAGGTGCCCATCTTGCTTTTATATGATGTTATCCAGTTCTCGAGCTCCTCGTTGTTGTTAACGAGCTCAGCATATCCTTTGGTTCTGGAGGATCCACACCTTGTTCTGCTCTCTATATGAGGTGATGGTTGTCCGATAGTATATGGCATGTCGTGTCAGTTGGAATGTGGCTGAAGTAGAACCTGAATGCAATTGCTCTACGCATGTGTTTCTTTTTATCCTTCACCAGTATGGTATCAATCCCTTGCTGCTTTGCATCCCTAATAGGGAAGGCATGTGGATCAAAATCGTGGATAGTGGCCCGTGGTGGTATCTTTTCGGAGGACTTCTTGTGGTCCCTGCTACCAAATGCTCCTAGCATAGATGGTATGCCCCTCCCACCTCTGCTGACAGTCTTCCTGATCAAGGCCCTCCTAAACTCTCTCTACCCCGTCGGTCCCAAAACCAGAGCCCGACTCGTTCTATAAGGGTCCCAATCAAGCCATAGGCATGACCACCTTTTGCTACTACCATTGGACATACATCGAGATGGTAGCCTCGATCTATCTCCTCATCAACTAGAATAGAGCTTTCATCTGATACCTGAAGTGGTAGGAAGGTAGCTCTACTGCTCGACGATCCACTAGTGCTCTCTCTGGGTAGCTTTATCTTTTACTGCTTTGAAATTAGTGAAGTGCTTCTTCATTAACTGTCGGACCTCGTAGGAGCATTTTCAACACATTGACAAATTGAGGTAACCATTAGCAAGATCCTGCTTCAGCTTGGTTATCCTATCCCCTCTGAACTCGGTGTCGCACCACTTGCACCTTCGGTGGTATCGACCCAAGAGTATGACTCTATGATCCTAGCCAATGTCATGCTCCATCTCCTTTCTCCTAGATGGATTCTTTCTGCAAGCAAATTGAACACGTGTCAAACATTTTTACATTAATTGATATTTAGGTAATTAACTATGTGTAATACTAAATTCTTATACTTTTTCACTTAATTAACTATTTTTAATTAATTTTAAAGTATTCAATAATTAACTAAAAATATCTAGATATTTTATTTTAATTCAGAAAAATGCAGAATCATAATAGGGATGTTGCATTTATTATTATCTCAGCTCATCGTTATTTAATTATTTTTTGAAAATTTATGAAATTTTTGTGTGGTGTGAAAAATGTGTTTTTACTTCAGAAAATACTTCTAATTACCTATATGCAGTACCAATTTTTTCATTATTTTTTAAATTATTTTTTATTTTCTATTAATTTTTTACTTAAAATAATTATGAAATATAAATAATTTTAAAAAAAATTATTTTGAGATTAGATCTATATAGAATCCCATCCTGAATGCTACATATATTTTTCTCAGCCAGTGGACATGCATGGAAGGCCACCTTTTTGTGGATTTTATTCAAATTTGGGCCTATGTCACTATTCACGTGATCATGTCCAAACCACAATAAAATGGCATTAAATTTTTATTCAGAGTAGGATTCATGCCCCTAAGAAAGGCTCTGATTTTGCAGTGATTTTTAAAACTTCATATTATCTTTTAATCTTTTATTATGAAAATATATTTTTATTTAAAAATTATAGAGTCAATAAAAAATTATAACCTTGGTTTCATAGTGTAGATCTTCCCTAAAACTACAACATATCATCAAATGACACCAAAATACAAAACTATAACATGGTGACCCCCTATTTTTTCACTTTTCAGCCAATTTTTGGCCTTAAAATTAAAAAAACATAAAATAAGTGACGAGGAGCTGCTTAACCTGATTTCAGCAAGATCCCAAGCAGGAATCCACTGAAATGGCCTAGATTTGGGCTACCTTTTGTTTTCTTGAAAAAATGGGTTTGCGGTTGTTGGGAACCTCTTGTAGGTTCACAGGCTCTATTATTGGTTTCATGTGAGGGGGAAGGGACTTATGCATGTGGCACGCGAGGATGTGCAATGCGCATGGCATGCAAGGATGCACAACATGGGGGAGGGGGGGATTCACGCGCATGGCATGTGAGGACGTGCTTGGGGTGCAAGCGCGTGATGCGGCAGGTGGGAGGGGGAGAATCAAGCACACAACACGTGAGGATGTGCATGGGGTGCGACCGAATGCTAAAATGGGCTCTGTCCCGGGCTAGAACCGGTGCAATCGCCCGGTCTGCACCAGTATTTCTTCGAATCGATCGGTTTAGAGCGGTTCAAGCATTTTTTTCATTTCAAACAGCCAAACCGTCCTAGTTTGGGGACTACACGGTATTGTATGCCCTGAATCGTCTAGTTTGAGATGGTACAATGTACCTTGTTTGAGACTATTCTTTAAGCTTCTTGGTCCTTGTGATGCATCGTTATCCAATTTGTTTTTGCTTTTATGCATGGGAATTCCACATACCAGTATGCAACAGGGAAGCTCACATTCTTAAGAGTTAGTAATTAAAGATCATTGTTGAAATGATGAGAATGAGAATTGATATATGATTTTTTCAATTTGTGGTAGCAAAATAGATAATTGCAATTTGTGCAATGAAACCACTTTGAGTAGTGGAGGCTGATACAAATGGTAGGGATGTAAATGAAGTCTTTAGCATCTTTTTATTGATTTTATACATAGTATGATTGAGAAATAAACGGGGGCTTGGGCTATTCTATGTACTTGGTTAGTGATTTCAACTTATATTTGTACAGTCGTATCCAGTTTTAGCGTCAATGTGTGTAGTTGGCCTTGACTATTTTGGTCAATCAGGGGAAATAATGACTTTTTTTGTTCACAAGGATTTTATTGCATTTTTCCTTTTAGTTGCAATCATTCAATTTGAGCCGTGTTTAGGAGAATAATGCATACAGAATTCATGCTATCATTGGAAAGTAAATCTGATATTAAGAGAAATAATAGTTACCACATAGTGAATATCATCATCAACTTCTTTGTAGGATGCATGCTTAAATTATTTTGAGGATTCGTTTGGGATGAAGTGTTGCCACTCTATCGAGAGAGGATTGCATGGTTCTCTGCTTCTATTTTTTTTCTTTCCAAAGTTGGTGATTGTGAATTTTCAGTGGCTTTGTATTACTCCTGGCTTATTACCTTTGGATTTATAAAAACAATTCTGTCATAACATATTTAGTGTAAAATTCTGCACATCCTCTCTCAGATCTCATTTTTCTTTCTTTTAACGTGTAAATAGAGGTTTCTTTGAGCAAAGAAAATTTCTTCTTGTTAGGCCAGCAGCATTTATTTACATTTGCTTCAATTCTTTCTTTTTTCCTCCTGTTAGCAATCAGCGATTATAGGCAATCAGTCCAATTCCAAAATCTGAATGAGGAGAAGCAAAACATACATCTAGAGGTGCGTTATACCACCACAGGGAAAGTTGCTCGACCTTTATTTAATCTTTTATTTATTTCCCTTCTTGTATCTGTACTTCATGATATTCAGGTAATTAGAGGTGGTAGGAGAATTGAGGTCTCAATATATGATCTTGTAGTTGGCGATGTTGTTCCTCTCAAAATTGGCGATCAGGTAGGCATGCAATGAGCAACTCTGGTTTAATTAATCTTTTGATCTGCACTTATTGTGAACTAGCCATTTGCAAACTGTGTTCCAGGTCCCTGCAGACGGCATTTTAATCAGTGGTCATTCTCTTGCAATTGATGAATCCAGTATGACTGGGGAGAGCAAAGTTGTGAGTTTCTGTCATTCTCTCTTCTCTATCGTAATTATGTTAGTTTTATCTAAAATAGTGACAATTAATTTTCCATAAAACCCAAACTCGCTTGTTTTCATATGTTTGCACTCTTTCAACCTTTTTTACATCGAACCCCCTATAATTTAATATTTTGTGATATAAACTTCCCCATGTTTTTAGCATGTGAAGGGATTTTTGCTTACGCCTTGCAAAGTTCAAATTATAAAAGCCAAAGTCCCCTGAATTTTTTCGTTCTCTAGAATGTTGCATGAAAACTATTAGTTTGTATATTTGTAAGAAATTGTTGATAAAAGCCCCATCATTTTAGTTTTAACATTAACAAAGATAAAAGTTTTACATATATAACCTCTTAACTTCACTATTTATTTGAAATATTCAATTTCATGTCTATGAATGGCTATTGGGAGTTCTCCACTCAATCTAAAATGAAATTTAAATTTGTAAATCTCTCTTTTGCTTTTCGTGATTATGCTAGGGCCCCAAGAGCCCTTTTGTTACACTTGTAAGATGTGCTGAAGTCTTATGATGCTTTTTGTAGATCCATAAGGATCAGAAGGCGCCATTTTTGATGTCTGGATGCAAAGTTGCTGATGGTTATGGTAATATGTTGGTGAGTGCTTTTTTTTGGATTGATTGATGACCTAAACAGGTTTCCACTAGCTGTGTATGAACTTGGACTTTTATGTGTTAAACATTTGGCTTGACACTTTCTTGCTATCAACATCTTGACTATTAATTGTGCCCGCTTTCATTGTTGAAATAATCTTAATATGAAGGAAATTTATAGACATCATGCAATGTATGAACTGTGTCAGTACTGGGCTAGCACCGGCCGTACCGGCCTACGCTGCTGGGCAATCGGTACGGGGCCTGGTACCGGCACAACAGATGTTGAGTAAAACCTAAGATTAAGAAAGGAAAACACCCATCAAACCAAAAGGATTTCCATTATTAGTAAAAAGACAAGGCATAAAGAGATGGAGCTTCTCCGGTGTACATGGGTGTGCAGAGGAGGAAAAGAACAACAGAGTAAAAGCAGGCTGCTGTTCCTCAACTAGCATGCTTCTCCACATGTTTCATCAGCTAAGCATAATTTATGTTGGCATCCAAGACATGCCACCCTGAGGCATTGCCAACAAGAATGGTGGTTGGATTGGTCCCTCTAGTGAGACATTCCCTGCCCCATTGAGCACGTCTGAGTGTTCCTTGTTCACGCCCTTTAGTATTTGTATGGCACAAACTTGGCTAAAGTCTAATTGAAGCTCCAGCTTGAATGGCTGCGGCTTAACTGGACAGACCCTAGGTTTATGAGAACGCCTAGGGAAGTGATCAACTCAGTTTGCCACATTCAGCAATTGTAGTTCAAGAATACAAGAGCAATGGCAGCAAAGGTTCTGAAGGCAGACCTCGAAGGAAATGGGAAGGGTAAGGCTCTATTCCATGTGGGGACTTTGTGTGTGTGTGTGTGTGGTGGGGGGGGGGAGGTAATGTGCCATACAAATACGGCACAAACTTGGCTGAAGTCTAACTGAAGCTCCAGCTTGGATGGCTGCGGCTTAACTGGACAGACCCTAGGTTTATGAGAATGCCTAGGGAAGTGATCAACTCAGTTTGCCACATTCAGCAATTGTAGTTCAAGAATACAAGAGCAATGGCAGCAAAGGTTCTGGAGGCAGACCTCGAAGGAAATGGGAAGGGTAAGGCTCTATTCCATGTGGGGACTTTTTTTTTTTGGGGGGGGGGGGGGGGGGGGGTGTAATGTAGAGAATGATGGCTGAGCGAACAAGGTGGTTGTGGAAGTAGAGGAAGAGAAAGAAGGATAGATGGTAACCAAAAGAGAGGGAAAAATGGTAGGGGATTAAGTGGGTATATTTGTTAGTTTGGCTAAAGGTAGCCATTAAGTGGCTTCTAGTATCTCATTTGACAGATTAATGTTAGCAAGATGGAGAAAAATAATTGAACAATAATATTAAACTAATTCGTAGGAATGTAAAGATAGGGTATTTCTTTAAAGAAAATCATAAGAACCGGAGGAGGTTGGGGAGTTCAATTGGGTACCAAAAAAATTCTATCTCCATGTTTGTTTTGAATGAATATGGATATTAATATAATATTGTTAGTACCCATGTGTTTATCATTTAAAAAAAAGAAAAAAGTGAAAAAGGATATGGAGAGAGTACTTCGACAAATGGATGAGATTCGCAAGAGATAGATGCATGGTCTGCCATACCGGTCTGTACCGACCGGTACGGGATGGTTCGTACCGGTCCGGCCTGGGATCGGTACCTGATCAGCGTGGAATCCAGTACCAGTAGCTTATCGTTGGAGAATCGGTATGGAACTGGTATAGACCGGTACGGGACCAGTACATACCGGTCCGGGCCGCCACCGATACGCCGACCGGTACGGTGGATCTTGGATAGATGTCAATCTATATGTTGAAGGGGAAAGAAGATTCAACATAGTCTAGAGATAATCTTGATGAATAGAGATTTAGTTTGAACTTTGAAGGGTCAAAGATGACCAGAAAAGAGAAGAAGAAATGCAAATACTAATTTTCGGAGGACTTGGCTTTGATTAGGAGCCAACATGGTTATCTGTGACAATAGACAAATAAGGATATTTTGTTAGTGCTAGAAAAATTATATAGGAAAATTTTATTTTTTTTCTTTTTTTTTTTGTATTGGTTCGGTAGTTGCTTGCCTATGTGGCTTATTTAAATTATGTTCAGGTAACTGCTGTTGGGATCAATACTGAATGGGGGTTGTTGATGGCCAGTATTTCAGAGGATACTGGTGAAGAAACTCCTTTGCAGGTTTGTTTCTTATTTTGATGATAAATCTTTTGAATTGTATTGCATTAAGCAACATGCTATGTTTGACTTTTCATGGGTGGCTTGTTCTCCAACAGGTACGCTTGAATGGTGTTGCTACTTTCATTGGCATTGTAGGGCTCAGTGTAGCTGTTGTGGTTCTTTTAGTCCTTTTAGTCAGGTAAGTTACAACTATCATGTAAACTATTACAATTTTTATATTTTCAAGAGTTACAGTATTGTCTTTTATAAACATATTTTTTCAGATACTTTACTGGACATACCAAGAACCCTGATGGTTCTGTGCAATTTATAAAGGGACAGACAAGTGTAAAGTCTGCAGTGAATGGAGCCATTAAGATCTTGACAGTTGCAGTATGTATTCATACTTCAGATTTTGCCAATTTGTTTTTTTATAAATTTTACTAAGGTCTTACACCCCAAAACAAAATATAACTAGGTGACTATTGTGGTTGTTGCGGTACCTGAGGGGCTTCCATTGGCTGTCACTTTGACGTAAGTATGCATAGTTTCTGTAATTTATTTTTTATCTGATATTGATTATTTAGTTGTTACCTTGATGTAAGTATGCATAGATTCTGTAATTTATTTTTTATCTGATATTGATTATTTAGTTTCCTGTTTTTCAATACCCTGATATTTATTTTGATTATTTCAGTCTGGCATACTCAATGCGAAAGATGATGGCTGACAAGGCTCTGGTACATATCTTTCTTAAGACCTTAATAGAAATGTTTCTCGACATGTATCTCTGATGGTGTTAAAATGATTGGGCTACAGGTGCGTCGGCTTTCAGCATGTGAAACTATGGGGTCAGCTACGACTATTTGCAGTGACAAGACTGGAACTTTGACCCTGAACCAGGTATGCCGTCATGGTTATTGTTTGCTTTATATGCACTTTATATGCACACACAAAAGTAGATGCAGAAATTTGTAACTGTTATTGTTTGGCTTTTACATAGGGGAACGACACCTGCTCCTTCCATTTTACAACCAGTTCCTTTTGACTGTATTTCATTCTTGCTCCTTGAAATAAGTTCAGTCACAAGTAGATGTAAAAAATTGTAGATGTTGTAGTTTGGCTTTTAATGAGTTAAGTGAAAAACTGTCCTTCCATTTTATGACTGTTCCCTATTGACTAAATTTTATTCCTGCCCCTTGATTTCAATTGACATTTAATATGCACATAACAGTGTACAGAAACAGGTGTGAATGTATGCAAAACAGGCTTTAGTATGTGCAAGACACTGGCTTAACTGTATACAGGGCTAAATATAAAATGCAAAGTGTGTATTGGCTACACATAAAATGGTAGTCAACAAACAGTCCGGGTGTTAAGTTCTCTCTTTTAATATGCTGAGCTCATTTTGCAGAAGTAGAACTTTTCCATTTTCTTTTGCCAAAGTATTTGAATTTTTTTATTTTTTAATCTCTAAATGTTTTTAATTCATGTTCTAGATGACTATTGTGGTGGCATACGTTGGTGGGAAGAAGATAGATCCTCCAGACAATATTGAATCGATGCCTTCTAATGCAGTATCTCTTTTAATTGAAGGAATTGCACAGAATACAACTGGCAATGTGTTTGAGCCAGAGGTAAACTAGTCTTTTTAATTTGAACCTCTCTAACCACAAATTGATTTGTTATATCTGTGACCATGACGAAGATGAACGATTTCTGGATCATACTTCTGCACTTTTTTTTCTTTGTGATTTTATGTGTAACCTAAAATTGTTTGTCATGAAAGTAAAGATGGTGTCAGGCTTTTGGATTCCAAGGTGCTCATGTACTTTTTAAGCTTATTTGATTGCTTAACCAATCTCTCTAATACTAAGTAGGGGGATGTGAAGAAACTGGTGGAGAGATCCCGGTAAGCCACTGATTCCCCATCCTTGAGTTTCTTGGGACATTGGAATCCATCACTTAAAAATCTTAAGATGTTGGATCAGTGGCCTCCCTTGATGCTTCAAACTGACAGAGTCTTTTATTTTCTCTGTCCGGCCCTTTGAACTCAAAAAATGCCCTCACATATGAAGGTCATTTTGAATTTAGTGGTACTTGTTAAGCTATGCTAATACAAAGTTCTAAATAATCATATATTCTGATCAAGGATTTCTCACATGCACCCCCATAGAATCTGCTGCATTTGCTTTGTAACTATATGGAAGCAGTTCCTTGTTTAGAAGAGGTCATATTTTGTTTCCTATTTGGGTCGGGCTAGTGGACAAGATATACCTTTAAAAGTCGACTGCAAATATATAAAGAGGAGGGCAGATCATAATTGTCAGGTGTAACAATGAAATTCTCCTTGATGAGCATAGTCAAATCTTCTTTTTCATGGCCACATCAAGTATTTAATGTTCTCCACATGTGCTTGGCTAGTTGGAAAGCTTCAATCTAGCAGTTGAAAGGATAGGAGGCAGGGGTTTCCAACAATTGGAATTTAGAGTAGACGGGTGCAAGCTTCCCGAAACACCTAATAGTGTGAAGCTTTTAGCACAAAAATAATTAATCCATATGCAATTAGCATTTTTTTTTGTTTGCTTAGGAACACCTCAAGCATATTCGGCCCATTCCTTGTTTGTAGCCTTGATTGTTGGCTACCACACACACCTTGCTCAAAGACAACAAATCCTACCCCCCCTTGGATGTCGACCACTCTCTCGTATTGGTTAACTTCTATTTCCATAATCATAGCTATCTGCTTTGTGCCAACTATTGGGATTGGTTATATGGTTCCTCATTTGCTAAGCTTTCATATTAAGGCCAGTTTGAATGTTATTTCTAGTCCAAATCTATTTCGAATCATTAATGAAACTTATTTCTACTCTCTAATCTTATCCATGTATAGTTGAAGGCCCTTCTCATGTGCACAACCTATCATATGCACTATGTTAGTGCGTCAAAATAATCAACAACCTTAAACATCTTAAATGACCATTCTCTTACTCACCTGTATTATGTTTATGCGCATGGAACCAATGAACCACCATCCCACACAGCTCAATTGCCCCATGGATCAACCATATCCTTGTGGCACGGCATTGACCATTTGGTGCTGAACAACTAATTGACCAATTATTGGAAAGCACCCAAGCCATCAAAGGACTCAGCATTGAAGTTGCCAGTAGGTGTTGGAAATCCAAGAGTCACACAAGGCCATCTAACCATGTTTCAAAAACCATTATAGCAAGAAGACATGATTGATGTTGTACCATTCTGACACAAAACTACCACCACTATAGGTGTTGAGATGTCGAACCAAGTGTACTTGTAGGTGCCAACTATACTAGTTAGTACTAGTATATACACCTATAGTATCGTATTGGTTGTCGGTCGATATTGATTGTTTTTTCATTTTCTAGAAGTTGCAAAATTTGGTATGAACCAAGGTTAGCTGAACCGGTACGGAAACCCATACTAGTCAGCTACCGGTTTCGAATCTGCTCACCATTTTTTGATTTTTTTCAATTTTTTAAGATTTATGAAAAGTAATCAAATTACTTTTGTTTTTTGAATGATTTTAAATCTAATTTGATGTTTCTTAATGTTTTATCACTGCGGTACAAGTATAATTGTTTTTGATGTTTTGGAGTGATTTTTTTGCTTTACTGTGGCATTAGTCTGAAATGATACTACCTTGGAGAGTCAAAAATCTGATAAATGTGTCATTGGGTTTGCTACTCCTAGCTATTTGCATAAACATTACGTTGAAACCAAAATGTACCAATCAGTGAACATAAAATATCCGTAAATCAATCAGTGAACTATAAAACATACAATAATACAATCAATTAGATGTATCTAAAGTACAATGTACATACTGACATCTAAAATCTCATTGAGTAGCGTTGTTTCACGTAGATATCAAGATCATTAATATAATCAAGAGGAACATCAACCCTTCTCTCTAACTAGTCTTGAGTCTCTCACCAAAGCTGTTGCTTTAGGCTGCAAAAGATAGTAGCCAATGAGAGACGATGCCTCAGACGAACCATATCTAGCATACGATTTGGAACTTGATACGTTTATGGATCTTACTCCACGTGCAAGATCATTTACAGCTGCATCGTCTTCTTGCACGACCTTGAGGAACTTGTCTTCTATATTCAATTGTATCCTCTCGAGCTCTACCAGCTCATGTACTGCGGTTCTTATCCTATATGGCATGCGTAAATTGAGACTCACCAGTAAATCAAAGATCATCCTATGACTATTCTCATAAATGGTCTCATGCATGGTATGCTGAATCGGCCCGTACCGATTGGTTCAGACCGGTTCGGTACGTGCGGTGTAAAACGGTTTCGGCTCCTATGGGGTTGGAATCGAGCGGTACGAGGGCATATCAGTGTGAACTAGAGCAGTTCCACTGGTACAAGCCTGGTACCGCCTTGTATCAGTGCGAACTGGACCGGTTCGCACCGGTACACCTTCAGTTACACTGTGGCCTTTTTGACCACGCGGTAGCCGAAACCAGACCGAGCCAGTGGTACCGGTTCAGTATGGCCCAAATCGGTACTTAACCGATCCGGTAGGCCACCGATACGCCTATCGGTACCGGTTCGGCAGACATTGGTCTCATGTCCACTTCCTTTCTAGTCGTCAGATCTATGATGAATTGGGGTTGCAGATCAAGCCTCATCCATGTCTGTATCCTGTTGGCTGGATTCAAAAGGATGTTGAGTTGAAGATCACTAACAACTATCCCTTCAAATTTGTTATAATTGAGAGATATATTGACGAGGTAACTTGTGAAGTAATTTCTTTGGATGTTTGTCAGATCATCCTTGGAGAGCTCGTACCTCTGGGATCGAGATGTAGTCTTCTATAGGTGGCAGAGAAAGTATCAGTTCGTAAAGAATAGGTAAGAGTTCATGTTCAATGCCTTCAGATCACAAGGTAACGTTGACCTTGAAACTGCTACCCAAGCAAAACATCTTGTTATTGCCTGCAATAAGTTGGTGATGATGGTACGAGAACCCGATACCACTTATGAGAAGCCAAGCTCTCATCCCTTTGTTCCACTGACCGAGCTATGGAGATTGAGATCGAGGAGTCTCCGTAGTTTTCATCGACGAAGGATGGCATGAAGCATCCCGACCATATAGTCCAGATGCGAGAGTAGAGCAAGTGGTTCATTGAGACCCGGGAGAAAAGAAGAGCAAGGGTAGAAACCATCTCCAAGTGGTTCAACCATGAAATAGGGAAGCAGGTATTCCCTACCTTTAATTCTGATTTAGTGGGACCTAAATTTTCTAAAAAATAGAAGCCTTAATCTAGATGAATTCTTAGACCAAAGTCTGCAATCTCGGTATCGAGTATCATATCGGTACCTTACCAATTCGGTATGATACGGTACGCATCATGTACCGAAATAGCTTTCTAACCACTTTTCTCAATTTTTATCACGATATGCCTCAATATAGGTCGGTACGCTTTGGTACGGGTCGGTATGCATCTCGGTATACCTCGGAACAGGTTGATACGTCTCGGTACGGGACTTGTACCGATTTAAAATTAAGTTTTGTACCCATTTTTTTAGTACGGTATGGTACAGTACGATATGCTCCATACTGATGGCACAATACGGTACGCTTCGTACTGGGCGGTACAATAGACCTTGTTCCAAACTCTATAGGACTATTTTGGCCATTACGGGGAGGGTTGGACGGGATCTAGGAGCAAGATCCACTACATCCGGAAGCTAAATCGTGTGCAAACTTCAGGAGACCATAACTTGGTCGTACGATATCCGATTAAAATTTTTTTTTTGAATTCAGGTAGCTTTTCGAGATTTACAATTTTGTGCCGACTCCTATAGGTTGAATCAGGCTGAAATTCTATTGTTGGGACCCCAAAATGGGCGCTGTCAAACCAAAACTTTCTTTTTTGAGAAAGACTTTGACCGGATGTTATCTTCCATTTCGTGAACAATTAGGCCGAGCGACATAAGGCAAAGTTGATATGGAAGTCAAGATCTACATCTTATAGAATTTTATTTTTTTAATATTTCCATTAATCATATTTATTTTTGGAGATCTAGTTCTATTCGTATTAGGAGGGAAAACTAACCCAAATTGTGAAAGGGAGAACCTCACTAGTATTATAAATAGAGGCTATATATCTCATTTTATGAGGTGTGGATCATCAATGAAAGAAAAAAAGGGACAAACCCTACTTTTGCAATTTTTTTCACCTTTTTCTAATTATTTTTGGAGAGATTTGAGTTGAAAGGGTTGAGGGAATTCTTCTTTCTCCCCGATCAGATCATGCCCCCTATGTATGGAGGGAAAAAGAATGAAAAAGATAATAGAATGAAAATTTAGAAAAAAAAAGGGGGAAACAAAGGAGGCGAAGCTACTATTGAAAAAGAAATAACAAACACTGGACTTTTTTCTTGAAAGAAAAGAAAGAGCATAGTTATTTCTGGCCAGAACCTCTCATAAGTGGTACTTATGTCAAGATATCGAAGTGGAGTTAAATAAGGGTCCTATACTAAGAGTTTCTGTTTTAGTAATATAAAATTAGAAATAATTGCTAGGTACCTAGGAGTCTTTTTCTATGTTAATGGTTGAAAATTGCACCCTGCATTTCGCATACTATGTTCAATTGTACGTGCAAAATTCTTATATTTTTTATTTTGCTGGCTTTGTGCATGAAGATTTTGTCGTATTAGTGACAAATATATGTTTTGGGAACATTTCTTGGTAATGCTTGGTCTACATGTGAGCACTTCAATAGCTCTTCAATATTTGCCTAAATGCTTGAATGTTAAGTATCTCATATTATGTGTTTACTTAGTTTCTTTGGCTATTTTTTTAAAATATTGTGTGCTGTGAAACAAACAAAATTATTCTTCTCTTCTATAAAAACTGAAAGCTTTTAATATTCATAGAGTGGCGGGACTATTGAGGTTACCGGGTCACCTACTGAAAAGGCTATCCTTTCTTGGGCAGTCAAGGTACTTAATCATGTTGTTTATGCTGTTTTGTTTAACTTATTTCTTTTCTAATTTCTAATCATGTTGATGATCTTCTATAGCTTGGCATGAAGTTTGATGATGCAAGATCGAAATCTTCAATTCTTCATGTCTTCCCCTTCAATTCTGAGAAAAAGCGTGGTGCTGTTGCAGTGCATGTGGTAACCACATACTGTAATTATTTTTGAAACTATATTGGTATACTTGCTGAAAATAAGAACTAACCTTGAGAATTTCTTTCTTTTCTCTGTAAGCTTTACATTTTCTATATTTTGATATACAAATGCAACTAATACATGTGGTTTTGAAGGATGGGTTTGTTCACTATGGATTTGATAATAGTTTTGCATAATTCTGTGCTATATGAATTATCAGACCATGTACCTTATGTACTTCTAGCAGCAGTTTCTTTAGATCATGTATAATTGGTTAGCTATAAAGTAGTGAGAACCTATCCAGAGAACAATCTTTGTAAGCCATATGGCCCTTTAAGACATTGTATTAGTTAAAAATCTGTTCTTGGCTATTGCTGGTTTGCTGGGCACGTAAATTTTAATTACATACACCGACCTTAATAACTACTTATCTATGTAACATGTAAAGCTCAAAAATGCTTGCTTCAATTACAAAGTCTTGGTAACTTAATAAATAAACTTCCTGTAGTACTCATATGTATGCAGTGTTAATTATCTGATATCTTTCTCTTTTCATGCCTTTGTAGTATTTTTCTTAACAATGCTGTAGGATTATCATGATCTTGATTGTGCATTTTGGTTCTTGTCTGCTTGTAATGGCAGGGAGGTTCTGAAGTTCGTGTACATTGGAAAGGCGCTGCTGAAATTGTTCTAGCCACATGCTCACACTGGCTTGATGCAGATGGTTTGGTGCAACCAATGACCTCAGACAAGGTAAAGCTCTTTATGTCTTTACTTATCCATCCTTACTAATTAGGAAGTTTCTGATCCATCATGTTATTGCAGGCTGACACATTTAAGAAATCGATTGAAGATATGGCAGCAGTTAGCCTTCGATGTGTTGCTTTTGCTTACAAACCATATGACTTGGAAAAAGTTCCAAATGAGGAACAAAGAGACAGCTGGCAGTTGCCTGAGGATGACCTGTTTCTACTTGGTATCGTGGGCATAAAGGTATGTGGTGAGACATGTAACTGACAGTAATCTAGTTGGTTACTGAAGTTTCCTCTATTCAACGTTCATATAGGTTCTTAGATGACTCTTGATGAAGTCTTTTGCTTTCCATTCACTCATTTGTTGGAGACTAAATAGTCACTATTGCTTCTACCATGGAAAGGAGAAGGAACGAGTAATTATACAGTGCATTGGAAAATGTGAATGTTATAGAGTTTGTTTAGGCCTAATACAATACTTCTTGATAATTTTGTTATATACATAAACTACAAGTTCTTTTTAACATGCTTGGTGAATTTTACAGTTGTTCCCTAATTTGACATGCAAATAACTAAAGTCACTGGTGAGACATGTGACTGACAGTAATCTAGTTGGTTACTGAAGTTTCCTCTATTCAACGTTCATATAGGTTCTTAGATGACTCTTGATGAAGTCTTTTGCTTTCCATTCACTCATTTGTTGGAGACTAAATAGTCACTATTGCTTCTACTATGGAAAGGAGAAGGAACGAGTAATTATACAGTGCATTGGAAAATGTGAATGTTATAGAGTTTGTGTAGGCCTAATACAATACTTCTTGATAATTTTGTTATATACATAAACTACAAGTTCTTTTTAACATGCTTGGTGAATTTTACAGTTGTTCCCTAATTTGACATGCAAATAACTTAAGTCACTGCTCTAGAGTGCATTAGTACTATTTTCCCCCTAAATCATTCGAGTAATAGAGCCTGTATTGTATCAGCCTGATTCAAAAGCAATTTAGATTGAACGCTACCAGCATTCATCAATTAACATATTTGTGGGGGTTTTTTGGTGATTTGTGGTAAGATAACTGACCAATGGAGTTCAAATAACATCCATCAATATAATTTCTCATGTTAATGATATTCCATCATTTCATTATTGAAATCCAAATAGGTGTCTTCTTAGCATGATATAACAGCTGAGTTTTTTATGCACTGCATCTCGTTTCCTTTTATTTTGTTTATTTAATATCGATGTTGTCCTTTTTGGTACTGAATTTATAGACTTTCAGGATCCTTGTCGACCTGGGGTCAAAGATGCCGTAGAGCTATGCACTCATTCAGGTGTCAAGGTACTCTTCTGTAACTTGTTAGGGCATGGCACGAAAGCATTTTAAAGTCATTATGAGTTACCTTGGGAATCTTTGACCTCAATGAATTCGATGTCAAAATCAACTGTGAAAGTGGCTTGGCATAGATAATTGATTGTTTAACTTACTGATCCATTAGTCATTGCATGAGTGCTTTTTATCAATTTTTACTGCCAAGGTCCATTTTGAAGTGACCTTCAAATAAGATATGCTATTATTAGCTATTCAATAAATTTTGAACCATCTAGAAGGGATGTGTTCTCTAGATATTTTTTGACATATCATTTAACTTTGATAAATCATTTTGAACAAATAGGTACGCATGGTCACTGGGGATAATCTTCAGACAGCTAAATCCATAGCTCTTGAATGTGGGATACTTAAAGATGCCAATGCTTCAGAGCCCAGTCTTATAGAGGGAAGAGTATTTCGTGCCAAGACTGATCGAGAAAGGGATAGCGTTGCTGAGAAAATAACTGTAAGACAACAATTAGTCTTCTTTTGTATATTGAAGCAACACCACATGTTTCGTTCAGATTTTGTCAAATATCAGAAGTAAGGGCATTAATTTTTTAGGCACTTCAAAGGAATTTGTATCAAATTGATGATTGTTATGATATACAAAGAAAGCCAGAATCTGTTCTTATCAACCTGTCACTTGGAACTTTTGACTTGGAGTATTGCAACACATGATAAAATACTAATATATATTAATCTTTCAATTTCAAAGTTTAATTTGGTTTGAATGGTTGCACAGATTCCTCCCCTTTCTATAATGCTGATCTATTGACTTATTTTTTACAAGATTTCTAGCCATTTTTTCCATTGATGAATTGCAAACTGACACTGTATCATTCTGCCCATTTCTCTTGCCTTTAGATAGATTTTTATATTTGTTTTATGAAGGTTTTTAGGCTTTTACAGATACACATCCTGAAAGTCGTATCTTCTCTTATTATGGGTTTTGGTTATTCTGAAGTTTGTTTGTTAGTCTGGGCATTGATACAATATCTAATCCTCCTGAACCCTGGCAATTTCATGTGATAAGAGTGTAAATAATAATATAGAAACTATGTGGTGGCATTGTCTCAGCCATCTCTCTCTCTCTCTCTCTCTCTCTCTCTAAGTTACACACACTTATTCATGTAATGCCTTGGTTACTATGTCCAAGGGGCCATACTTGCTCCATAATCTTGCTTGTGCTTTTGAGACATCATAGGTTAAACTCGATTAAGTTATATCTAATCTTGCTTCTGCTTCTGACCATATACTTGATACACTTGTAAAGTTTGGCATACTTCTGAATTATGTTATTAGTGCAACCAAGAAAATTTGAAACTAATTAATGTTCAAACTATGTGCCATATTCTAAAATCTAGTTACTTATAAGTGATAAACTAATGTATTATAAAGATATCTGTGAGTATGGTATTCATAAGATGAATCTATACATTATACAACATGTGCTACTAAGCCTTAGAAGCTTTCTGCACATGCATTGACTATTTCAGGCACTTAATCCTCCCAATTTTGTTTTAACTTTTTAAGTGTTATTGTTCGCAATTCAATTCCAATTTCATGCATGTATTTTTGACATCATGGCAGCAAGTGATTTAAATTTGAAAATCTTTTACAGGTGATGGGAAGGTCTTCCCCCAGTGACAAGCTTCTCCTTGTACAAGCACTAAAGAGACTAGGTCATGTAGTTGCTGTCACGGGAGATGGCAGTAATGATGCTCCTGCATTGCATGAGGTCTGCAATTATATCTTCTCTCATGTGATGAAGTTATAATACAGTGTATGGTTGCTTATTCAACCTCAATTTTTGGTTTTCAGGCAGATATTGGTCTTGCAATGGGCATTCAGGGAACAGAAGTAGCTAAAGAAAGCTCAGACATCATTATATTAGATGACAATTTTGCATCAGTTGTGAAGGTATATGTTAAAATTATGGCCTGATAGCTTTGTTTTAACTGATAGATGGAAGAGGGATGCGTTATTTCTTTTTCTTCTTCGTTTTTTCCTATATAGGTTGTCCGCTGGGGTCGTTCTGTATATGCAAATATTCAGAAATTTATCCAGTTCCAGCTCACTGTCAATGTTGCAGCGCTTGTAATTAATGTTGTTGCTGCGGTTTTCATCTGGTGAAGTTCCTTTGAATGCTGTCCAGGTTAGATATGAAAATCTTTGCGTACTCTGTTGCTTTTGGATCAGAAGACTGGTTTTTGATTAGAAGACTTGAACCAAAACCAAAATCAGATTGAACCAGCTAGATAGTCCAGCACGGCATGCTTAGTGAAACAACATACCTGCTGCTTGTTTGCCAAAAAAATGCATGTGAAGTTGCTACTTTTTTGTCCTAATAAAACAGAGAACAACAATTTTGACTTCCATTTTCAATGTCATTACCTGCCAAATAGAACTCAGAGGTGTTGAATATAACACAATGCACTCCAAAAAAAAAAAAAAGAGAAAACTTGTGTTGTACTCTTCATATGCTGACTTAACCAATTTGTTCGGCTTCATCCTTGTCTGAACAGCTCCTTTGGGTCAATCTCATTATGGACACACTTGGAGCACTTGCATTGGCAACGGAACCACCAACAGACCGCCTCATGGACAGATCTCCTGTTGGTCGAAGGTTGCAAATGTTTTTCATTTAATTAATATATACAAGAATAGTTGAGAAATTTGGTGTCTGCAATGTTCTGAAGTAGTCTGCCACCTGGCTGGTTAAATCCTAATACCAGTCTTGTTTTGCCTCTGTTCTAAGCATGTAATTGTCGCATTAATTTCATTAGCAGGGAACATTCTGAGCAAGATGCTGATGGTCAAAGTAGAGGGTAGCTTCATTCAGTTATGAATATATATGATATCCAACACACGCATAAATTGATATAGACAATGGAGAACACTGAGCTATATTAGTTGGCCAATATGGCTAAAAAAGAGATCTGTGTCTCATATATACCACCATTGATTAATTTGTTTGTAGCCTGAAAAATGTGCGGTCATTTCCGCTTCAATCTGGTACTTTCCATTTAGGATGAGCAAGGAACTGTATGCATAACAGAGATGGTTGTTTAAATTTTATTTGATTTAGGGCTTGCTTGTCTGCTTGATCACATACCATTTTTTGATATTTTTCACATGGTGAGAAGTGAATCACTAGAGGGGAAGGAGGAGAGAAGTGTAACGAATCGGTGGAGGCCATCTCTCCAGGCTCTATTGGAATAGCAGATTCCATCTAAAACATGTAGTACCCCAAAAAATCTTAATGTTGGGAAATCTGTGAACTCCTTGATGATTCGAACTTCTTCATCCTGCCACCTAATTTCTCATCCTTCCATGCTTGCAGAGGAGATCACATGATAGATGAGAAGTTTAGCATCCAAATAGGTCCTCAGGTTTGATCTGTTATCAGAAACTTAGGCCCCATTTTGTTAAGCCTGAATCTATGGTGAAATTATTTATCAAAATATTATTCTAAAACTAGTATTGGTACATGAAATAGTTTGAACAGTTGTCCATAAATCACTTTCTTATCAGATACAATCATTTGTGTAACTGAGATATGCATTAGTTTATAGAGACAAAATGATGTTATTTATGTTGACTTTGGAATAACCTCAGGAAGAGGGGGAGCAAATGGATATTAATCATATTTTCTCAATTAGTTTTGACATATTTACTGAAGAAGAAGTGTTTGATGGGTGCCACATGAGGTTCTTGAGTAGTTTATTCCCACATCTGTTGAATATAGGGTTTTGCCTTACCTAAGAAGAACTGTCTTTTATATTTCCAGGCTTAGTTTTGCCAATTTTTATGAACCCTTGTGGCACTTATTTGTTTCAACAGAGAGCAATCTGTGCTTTATTAATAGGAAGAATATGGTACATATAATGGCTAGTTTTAGAAATGCATGGAAACATATATATAGCTGACCTGAAGTAATTGGAATATCTTGGTGGTTTGAGGATGTATATAGATACTATCTGCTTGTAACTTTTATCAAATAGTGTATTCAATGCAAGGAAGTGCTGTTTGCCTACCAGTGACTCCAGATTATGTATTTCCTTGTTTCTGTATTTGGCAGAACTATCGAACATAGGATTTTGACTTGCATAGAAATAGACCTGTTCAAAGTTTCTTATGCTCAAGCTACACAAAATTAAATGATTTATCAAAGAGATCATAGTTGTGTTGCCGCCTCCATTTTGGACATATTTCAAGGAGATACTGATTTTATAATTGGAGAGCTTTCTTTTTATGATAGAGATACGGATGTCATATCTTATACTTTTTAGTTGTTCTAGCTGTATGGCTATTGATTGATGGACGACATGAGTCTGGGCTAATCAATAGGAGAAATGGATAACTAGCTTCATATAACCGTGATGAGTTTTGTTGGTTCTGCACTTCTGATGTTGTTTACTTCTCTCTTGTGCCTAGGAATCTTCTTGTTCAGAATTATTAATACAAGATTAATGCCTTAACTAGAAAAGTGGCCTGTTCGATGGAAAGTGTTTGCCTGCTTGCTTACTAAGCATGCCTCAGATCTCCCTGTATGTAGCACATTTTGCTGCTGATTATACCTACAGGCCTTACATCCAAAAAAGATTATACCTATGGGCCTTGATTAGCTGCTAAAATTTTGATATCTAGGGTGGTGGTTTTGTGAACAAGAATCTTGATAGCTATGTTTGAATTTTGACTGTTTTAAGTGTACAAAGTTGCTAGTGTGTCCTCCTGTCACATGGTATATGTCATGCTGCCATTTTTTCTGTTTCCTTAAATTTCATGTTTACAATATAATCTGCTATGAATTGATTATGATGATGATATATCAACTAGATGCATGAACTATCATCCATACTTGGTGCCAAACTGCCAACTCTTGGCACTGCATCTTAATGGATTGTGTTATTAACAAATTTCTTATTAGTCCAGTTTATATATGTAATATTCACATTAGTTATCTGTCCAAAGAAACCACCATTTTTGTGTAATAGATATCATCAGCATGCCTAATCCCATCTTTTAATGAACTCCGTTTGCTAGACACAATGTTTCAGGTTATTAAGTGATATTTTCATCCTATATGATTGTAAGTTGAGACCTAGACAAGGTAGAGCCTATATATATTACATGATAAATGAGGAAGTACCAGTACAGTAAGGCATATATGGATATGATTTGCTGAAATTTAGTTGACTTATGTGTGGTGGCATCTTGATATATCACACGAAATGAAGCTACCATGTGTGTGGTGTCTAATCAATATATTATATATTATCTGCAGTTTTATCCTCAATGTTGAGCCATAATAGCACAATTTCACAAATTTCTGATGGGCCAATTTTTACTACCTTTGATGTTGAAGCATCTACCGACTTAATCTTTTTGTTTTATTTATATCTGTTTTGGCCATGATTAAGACTTTTCATTGTTTATTCGATTAAAAGTACATGGGAGAGCTGAACTATCTATAATCGCAATTTTGGTTGGTAAATTTCCTTTGAAGCATTCAAGGATTTCTCAAACTGCCCATTTGTTATTTCATGTATTCTACTCTGAAATGGATTTACATCAATGATGCTGATGAAATACTCTCTCTCTTTTCTCTCCTTAGGGAATCTCTAATTACAAATGTCATGTGGAGAAATTTGATAGTCCAGGTGTGCTTTTATCTTTTATCCTTATGCAATCTTTGCTACGCTTTTTGGAGGCTTTGTTTGCTTTTCTGGACTGATTACTAATAATGGTTGGAAATATTGTTGCAGGCTTTATATCAAGTGGTGATCCTCCTGGTACTTAACTTTGATGGGAGGAGTATTTTGCATTTGAAGCATGAGAGCCAAGAGCATGCAGACAAAGTGAAAAATACATTCATTTTTAATACATTTGTCCTATGTCAAGTAAGTTTCAACATTTTTCCACAAACCATTCAGTACAACAATAATTCCAGTTTTAATTTTCTATCTCCTGAAAGGTTTTCTGATATATCATCTTGAAAGCCTTGCCGCTCCCTGCAGTATATTTGATCTACTTCGCATATTCTTGTTGATTTGTCCAAATTAGAGGTGTGTTGAAATTACAACAGCTTGTTTGAAATAATTGTTCAAGATTCTGGTTAATAAAGGATAACCTCTTCCATGTCAGTAAGTTTAGATGCGTAAACAGATGCTTTGGAAAAAATGAAATTTACGCAAATCAGAATGTGCTGAAATTGCTGCAGCTTGTATGGAATATTTGTTCGTAGTATTTCATTTAATGGCCTATTTGGATGCTCCGGCAGGCTAATCGGGGATTATACCATATATGGTGAGGGCCAGGAAGAAGTTAGCTGGGAAGACAGTGTGGGGGAGAGGATGTCTTTCCCATCAAGGAAACTTTGGCCCCAAGACTTTCTGAAAAATCAGAACACTAGAAATCACCTCTCAGAGCATGGTCTGTTGTATCGGCCCGAATCAGACGGGACGTACCGTACCGATTCGATACCGATATCTGGTACGGGTGGCGTACCGGCATCCGATATGCCAAAAAAATTCTGTACCGTACTGTATCGATACTGTGCTGGCATGATAACGATAGGAGGTCTGGTACCGAGACAGTGAACCTTGTCTCAGAGAGAATTCATTGTCCTCATTTTTTTCAAGATTTTATGCTCCATAAGGTCCGCTTATTCCATCAATTTACCCTCATGTGGCTTCCTTAAAGATTCAGTTTTGTGGGGACTTTCTCCGAATTGTTGGTTTGGGCATCCAAACAGGACCTAAAGGACTAGGCTCCGCCATTAGTAACTTTTTATGTATACTATGGTTGCCATACAAAAGCTTCTTTAACAGGTGTTTCAATGACCATTATGCATACTATGGTTGCCATACTGAAGCTTCTTTAACAGGTGTTTCGATGACTTTCCTTGCTCTAACAGATCTTCAATGAGTTCAATGCTCGGAAACCAGATGAAATTAATGTGTTCAGTGGATTAACCGGAAACCACCTCTTTATGGGGATAGTAGGAATTACAGCTCTACTTCAGGTAAAAGGGAAAAAAAAATTAATATTTCTGCTACCACATGCAGTCTTTCCCCTGCTTTTTTGTATGATGTTAACTGTTTGCACGATTTCCCCTACTATAGGTCTTGATTATCGAGTTTCTAGGGAAGTTTACATCAACTGTGAAGCTCAATTGGAAGCTGTGGCTAGTTTCAATTGGCATTGGTTTCATAAGGTATATTATGCTATTCTCTCAGCTATTAGATAATGCTTTTACAAAAAAGTGTCCCAGTGCATGAGGCTCCTACACAGTGAGGTATGGAGAGGGTCAAATGTAGCTTTACCTCTGCATGTAAAGAGGTTGTTTCCATGTTTCAAACTGTTTGACTCCCAAGTCCCAATGGAGCAACCTTACCATTGCTCAATCTTACCATTTAGCAAACTTAATGTCTATATTTGTATGCAAATGTGATAATAAAATCTTTGAAAGCCCAAATGTTGGCTTCTTAGATTGCACTATTTTAACACCACCTGATGTACCATATGTGATACCTAAATAGATGATTGCGAGCCCCGTAGTTGTTAAAGGATTTTTGTACTAGAAAAATCAAAAAACAGCTACTGATTTATAGAAATGAATATGATGTGTTTCTGTTAATTTAAATGAACACTCATGTTTCACTGGGCCTAGATTTTTTTTTTTTAAGCACATGGTTTTCGTATCGTCAATAGTTGTGACCTAGTTTTGTTGCTCACATGCAGTTGGCCTCTGGCTGCTCTTGGGAAACTCCTCCCTGTTCCAATAATGCCATTTGGAGACATCTGTATGAACTGGTTTAGCTGGCGGAGAAAGCAAGGTTCAATATCTTATCTCAAGAATAGTCCTCATCTGTGGTTGGTTTGAAAATGTTAACTTATCCATAATTCTGTATTGCAGATGATATGGTGCAGGGCGACTCCACTAATAGGCTGTAAGAGTGGATTTTCAATTGGAAGCTGGAAATTTGTATATAGGAGTAGGTTATACATGATGAAATTTTACATGTTTCTATGGATCTAGTGAGAACGAAGTTATTGCTTCATCCCTTGCAGATATTTGCTTTTCAATATCAATACAGAAAGGGTTCAGCGGTCAGAACGTTCGCACTAAAAGTTGTTCTGGATGACCGGTGGAATGTCTTATCGTCCTAAGTATGCATAGGGTTTTGATACTTATAGATGGCTCCACTCCAACTTCTGACTTTTTGTACTTTAATTACTTATAGATTCTCCTGATCTTTGAGGATATTCAATGGCTAGTCGGTGCACCATTCCTTTGGGGAGTGTAGGATGAAGTCAATTTTGTTTGGCATAGGTTCGAGTATTTTAATGCGTAAGAATGATGTTTCTATATAAAACTTTGCGAGGATAGATACATTTTGCCAGATCTGACTGAAAGACGAACAAACTTTATTTAACTGGAGCTAGACTACGATATGCATTAATAACTGGTTATCAATTCATGCAAAAGTTTAGCAGGTTTTTCTAATATGGGAGTTATGGACCTATTTGGATGCCGGGTCGTTTTGCTTTTGCTCTTGCTTTTGCTCGTGGAGGAATGAAATACGATCAAGTGGGCCATGGGAGCTACTATCGCTGAAATTTTGGGGATGGATGATTCGCTTTTTAACGTGAAATATCATGCAAGTGTGCTGGGGTCCAGAGCATCCGAAGTTATCCATGGTCCCGATAATTCCTCTCTCATACAAGCACATTTACTAGGAAATCTTGAAGAGCTGGTTTTGTTACTGCCGGGTGACTAAAAAAGATACGGCAACTAAGCAGATGCAGTAAAATTGATTGATTTTGTGTTTTTGTCTCTATGAATTATTAAAATACCATGTTGATTGACGTTGAAGATAGCACTTGCACAAAATTTCTACTGTTTTTTTTTATTTTTATTTTTACTTCTCTTTTTGAAAGCAAAACAATCTTTGCAACCAAGAGCCTTGAATAACTTAGAAAAGCAAAAGCTTTTTATGGTTCAATCTAATTCATATCTTAGATTTTTAGAAAAACATATTTTTAAAAAAAGCTCTATTATTTTGAAAGCAAAAAATCTTTGCGACAAACAGCCATGAAGATTTTATGAACAATTTACAAAAGCAAAAGTTTTAATGGTTCAACCTAGCTCATATCTTTTAGATTTTTTTTAAAAAAAAAAAAGCATTAAAAAAAGCTATATCTAACCGGCTCTTAGATTTTTCAATTTTAAGAAAATAAGTAGAACTAAATTATTAGAAAGGCATTCTGCTCCTTATGATGTTCCAAATTTAATTTTTAGAATAAATTACCAAACCCCTTTCGAAATTAGTAGAAAATTATATTTGTATCCAATAGTTTATAAAGCCTATATTTACCATATTGAGATTTATATTTCTCTAACATTTTAACCTATAATTTAATAAAATATTAGTCAAATCATTTATTTTAAATAAAATCTAAACGCCAAATCGGAAAAAAAATTCAGAAAATGATCAAGCAAGGGATGGTGATGGTGAGAGAGAACGAGAGAAGAGAGGTCAGAGAAGAAGAGGGAAGGAATAGGGCCTTACCTAGATGCCGAAAAGGTGGCTGGTGGCTGGCTTCGGGCATCCTCTGGTCGCACCAAACAATCGCCCCCTTACTTCTCTCTCATCCTGTCAAGTAAACCAAACGCACATCACCTGTGCCCATGAATTGCGAACGGCATGGAATCATCGCAGTTTAGCGGTGCGTATCCCTTGAATTCCAAACACACTTCTCAAGATCCTAGTTGCCCACACGGTGGTGGGGCCCCAGTTAAGATTGCCGGACCATGCTCTGCTCCTTGCGCGGGGTATCAAACGACGCACGTACACCAAGGTCACAGGCGTCTCGAGCTCACGGACCAACTCGTCCATGATGAGCTGGGTGGGCTGCATGATAAGGCCAGTGATCTCGACCGTCCAGATGCGCCGGTCGGCGTGACGGAGGATGATGAAGCCAAGCCATGGTGCATAAGCCAGGTCAGTATGGGCTCGCAGCTGAAAGGATGCTTCCCGGTGAGGAGGATGAGAGAGGGATTCCGCTCCACCTAGCTGCCCGATGTGCCCTCATCCCAAGGATGCTCCCTCTCCAGATGGTTGATGCCAACACCGTAGATTATTTTTTTTCCTCCCTATCATTGGAGGAGGAGGGCTCTCGAAGACATAAGACTTCCAAGAGAACCGACAATTAGGAAAGTCCAAGTGAATTGGGCTTCACCTGGATCTAAAACCTTCTATATAGAGGCCATTTTGAGTTTTTTATATTAGGTAAACAGTTTCACTGATATTGTTAATATTAGTGTAGATCTTATAAGATATTGAGTCTAAGTATGATAAACATAAATCTTATGGAAATTTTTGTAATTTACACTGATACAGAACCTGCACTAACAAAACAAAAACAAAAAGTTTAAAACTGACAACAGAACTAAAAGCGTCCCAAAAATATTTCAAGAAAGGCTGCTCGCAAGAGAAGCAAAAGATTTGTACCGATTTGTATTTCAGCAATTTGGCTGAAGCAAAAAATCATCTAATTGGTTTACCTCAGATAAAAAATTTACAGCAAGTGAGGTGGGGAACCATTTATGCAACACCACTTGCTATAGAAGCCACTACAATATTAACTGCAATTGTGTTTCTGTAAAACCGAAATGTATTGCTGCACTTCTCAAAGTGCAGACTGTCATCCATAAATCCAATGCTTAAGTAAAATTAAATTCTTGCACATCTTGGGGCCATTATGCCGGTAGTCGAGGTACACATAACTACATTAGGCAAACATCTTAATTTTGATGGCCTTTATATGAACAACCACATAACCTAAATCATCAGCCGACAAAATAATGCTTTCCTCAAAAGGGAATAAATCAATCTCCCTTGGAGAAGGCACAAAGAAGAAAACCAAAATTGAAGATCCAATAATTAAAGAAGTGTTTATATCTGCATAGACTATGAAAACATTTCGAATATCAGTTTCATCATTAAGCTTATCCAACACCAATACATCTAAAGTTTGTTGATATTTTTACCCCATGTAGCTTCTGGTGGTAGAATTACTTTTTCCTGCCCATGGACCTAGACCACAATTTCTCTTATCTTTACCACATTCTCCTGGTCATACTTTATATATATATATATATATATATATATATATATATATATATATATATATATATATACAGTGCACTTGTAAAGAACCATATCTTCTCTTCCTTGAGTTGGGTTCTTCCTTGTATGACATAATAGAAAGATTGTCATAAAATCCTCCACTCCCTCCCCACAGAAAACAGTGATCACTAGGTGTCCATAGGATAGCAGTCGATGCACGTAAAAATAATGTGGCATGTTATCCTCCTCCAACCTGGCATTAGTTTTGAGGAGATTGCAATGATTTTGTTGAAGGCATTTTGCATGAACTAATGTTTTCATTCCTCCCTTCATGGTAGGGCATAGAACTAGTATTTTAAGTAGAATTACTTTTCAGGATCTTCATTTTATACAACTTCTCATGGTTAGATGCCTGAACTATAGCCCCGTAATCATCTCATTGTCCATTACTATTAGGAGGCTCTAATACCAATTTGATGGAAAAGAAAGGCCAAATAAGTTGAAAATAAACTCTATCTCAGGTCAAACAAATGCACGTAGAAGAGAGAAATGGTGTACAGAGAGAATGATATCAGTGTATACACACTCAGACCAGAGCATATGGACCTACAATAGCAGAAATAGAAGAGATTTTCTTCCCTTTGTGTGAAAACAATAGGATCACGGGAATAAGGCCGTAATTAGCACCACAAAGCAACAAAACAAAAAGGAAACGGGGTTTTTACATGGAAAACCAGTGAGGAAAAGCCACAAGACCAAGTCCACGTAAACCTTCCACTATCACCGATAATGGGATTACAATGGTTTTCTTCTTGGCCCAGCTAAGGATCACAACATTAAGAGACTGCCTCTCTTAGATCACAACCCACTAAAGATCAAACTAGAGGTTATCAGCATCAAGAGGCAAGTTGTCTTACAAAATGAATCTGCTCACCATGGCGGATAACAATATAAAATAGAAAGGAATGGACTTACCTTGATGGGGCACTCAAAACCTTTCCAGGATTTAGATTTGGAGATGCAAAAATCAAGGCATGAACTTGTGGCTAGATCTTCACAAATACACTGCACATCTTCTCCTTGCCTTCTCCAAAGAAAGCTTTTCCTAATCTGTGGGGTTCCTAGAGCTTACTCAACGAGGTCTTTGAGGGAAAGATGTCTCTCCATAGAGAATAGAAGGGACCTCTTAGTGTTCTCTCCAAGCACCACAAATAACAACCCTGGTTCTCATCCTTTTATACTTTTAGAGAAGATTCCAAACATGGGCTTTAATGATGAGCCTCTATATTTCTTTCTAACCTGGCCTAATATGCATCATAGCATGACCTAGTGAGCTAGGCACAATAAGATTGTGCTTAGTGTCTTGAGTAATTCTTTGTATTTTTGCTCAAAATTGTTAGCCATTTCAACTTTCCTTACAATGATTTATGGGGGCCTAGTTGAACCAAAAGGGCTTCCATTTTTCATTACCTAAAGTCTGACTAACCTTGCTCCTACCACTAATCTTACTTGAGCCTCAGCCTTGATATGGTATTCTAAGGGATTGCTTGAGTAAACCCGCAAGATTTGTGGGATTGGGAAGTAAGGAGGAGAGGGAAAAGGAGAGAACGGGGGTTTGAGGTGATGAGGGAGACAGAAAGGCCTAAGCATTGCATGACATTAAAAGGACCAGCAAGGGTCTTTTTTGCATGATATGGCCTAGGGACGTTGGGTTGATATGAGCCCGACTTACCCAATCCCAAGAATCTAGTGGGACTATGGAGGGATTACCTAAACCAACCCTAAATAATTTCCAAACCCTAAATAATCTCTCGAGTTGCAGACCTATATGAAAGTGCAAGTAATGAAAAGTCAAATAAAAAAATTATAGAAAAACAAGGTTTTAAATGATTTCATGATGACTTGGTCCACCATGGGAACAAGCTATGCATTACGAGACTTTTAGAAGGTTAAAGAAGAAAGAATAACCAATCTTGTGCCAAGCTTGCTAGCTTTTGTCATGTTACTTATCTCTTATCTTTTATTCGACCAATAACAAGGAACTGACTCAAAATTTGATCCTTTTTTCACCTATTTTTTAAAACTTTTTTCACAATCAACACACAACTTTTCAATCTTAACTGCAAGACATCAGCATTTTATCTGTACAATCTTGCCATTATGATTAAATATCCTTATCCTGCATAAAATTCTAACATAGAATAAAGCCCTTATCATGTCTCTCCCCTTCCTCTCCAAACTCAGAATAGTCATTAATCAAATCAAAGATGCATCTCCACTTCATAACAAGTACTAAGCATAAAAGTATTTTCACATTGAATGGATCAAATTCTATGTTTCTATGCTTCATCAACTACAATGAATGACAACCTAAGGAATGTACATTCTTGTGTAGTATATTATTAAATGACAGTCATAAATAACAAACTAGTATAAACCATTACTTTCTATCTTTAGTAAGTTCATGAAATATACTGAATGATTGATGATGTTACTTTCGCTTAAAACAAGTGAAAAGGCAAGCTATCATCTTACAACTTTTAGAAATTTTCTATCTCAGAAGAATGAGACTTTCAAAGGGTGAGTCTTGGCAGAACGATAAAGGTCCTGTTTGGGGAAGCTGTTGGCAGTAGAGCTGTTGGAAGTAGAGCTGTCTGAAGTAGAGCTGTTATAAAAAGCTGTTTGGTAACTACATTCGTAAAGTACTGTGGTACTTTGTTTTGTGTTTGGTAAACAAACTGAGAAAGTACTTTTGCATAACAAAATTACCATAAAAGACATTGCATAGTATTATACAACAGAACATAATAAAACATAACATATATTAATACATAAATATACGATATAGTATAATATTGTTGTAATATAAAATAATATTATTATAATATAGCATAATAGTAATATAATTGTTAGAGTAAATTAATATTTGGTAATATAATATAATATTAAATTATTTAACATAACATATTAATGTATTATTTCGGAATGTAATATATATTATATTTATAGTATAATACAATAATAAAAGTATAAAATATTATAATTATTAGTATAAATTAATTTCTTATAATATAACATAATATTAAATTATTTAAAATAACATATTAATGTATTATAATGTAATGTAATATAATAAAATATTTATAGTATAATACAATAATAAAGGTATAAAATATTATAATTATTAGTATAAATTAATTTTTCATAATATAACATAGTATTAAATTATTTGAAATAACATATTAATGTATTATAATGTAATGTAATATAATATAATATTTATAGTATAATACAATAATAAAGGTATAAAATATTATGATTATTAGTATAAATTAATTTTTCATAATATAACATAATATTAAATTATTTAACATAACATATTAATGTATTATGATATAATATAATATGATATTCTATTTATAGTATAATACAAAAATAAAGGTATAAATATTATAATTATTAGTATAAAATAATTTCCATAATATAATATTATATTAAATTATTTAAAATAACATATTAATATATTATGATATAACGTATTATAATATTATATTTATAGTATAATACAATAATAAAGGTATAAAATATTTTAATTATTAGGTTTAGGTTTATAAAGGGACAAACTGTGTAAATATTATATTTTAATATGGGCATTTTTGTCAAACATACAGCTTTCCGAAAAAGCTAAAAACAGCTTTTGAGAGGAAGCTCCAATTTCAAAAACTGTTTTCAGCTTCCCGCAAAAGCTAAAACAGCTTTTCCAAAAATTTACCAAACACAGTTTTTTATCTAAAAGTACTTTTAGAGGGCCAGAAAGTGCTTTTTGGCCCTCTAAAACCTCCCCCAAATAGGGCCAAAGTTGCTCCACTGTGATCTCCAGGTCATGAATTCGAAATACAAAAATAGTCTCTTCATGCACAGGATAACGTTGCATACATTTGATACTCTCTAGACTCTGCAATGGAAGGAACCTTGCGCACTAGACTGCCCTTTTAGAAGAATGAGACTTTCATACCAAATTTAGCCTATATAGCATTCTTCACTGCCCGTCTCTTCTGGTACCTACCTATGTTTTTTTCTCTGCACTCTTCACTGTCTGTCTCTTCTAGTACAAAAATTCTCAAATCAACTGAAAAGAAATGGCCATCTAATTGTTAGCCTAGGGTTCGGCTCCCAAGTTATTATTCTACTTCTTCCTCCACCATTATCTTTTTTTAAAGAAATGCAACTTGCAATCCTCGGTCCCTAACACCTGATTGGGGACTCTCTTGATTGTCACTCTTGCTATGACTTCAGTAGGAATCTTCCCACCTATTATGTTACACCGTTCATTCTCATTTTATTTCTGAAAATCATACTTACTTGCAGGCTCCTTCAAAGTCCTTCAGTAATTTAATCATTGAAATTTTTGCGAAGGTATTAGAATTTTTCAAAACAAATGACACATTGCCAGAAAGTACGCAAATAATTTGAGCAAGTTGCAGTAGCCTGAAAAATTAAGCAATTGAAAAGGACTACGTAACATTACAAGGAAAAACTCCATGATAATCGGCTCATTTCTATCAGATCAAATGACTCAAGCCCCGAGAGTAAAAGAAGGATCAAACAGAGATAGAATCTTTAAGTCGAACTTGCTAAAATTGAACGAGAGGAATTTGTCACTTACCATAAATGCGATGAATCTAACAATCTTTTCACGGAAAGAATGCAAAATAATTTCCAACGAGCAGTAAAAATAAAACGAGTGCAAGAAAAGAAGGGATAAGGAATCACCGAGCAGATACCATCGCTGGGAGGGAGAAGATTGATTCGAATTGAAGAGGAAAGAACGAGGAATCGCTGTGCCCCGAGCTGGAAGAGATTAGGGTAGCTTCTTGTGGGGGAAATCCTTTGCTTCCTGGCCTCGCGGTGCGTCGGAGATCCCGATCCCTGACGAAGAAAGCACGCCGGCGAGAAGAGGAGTCAGACGAAGGGGATCTGGAGCCCTAGGGTTTCTCTCCAACGGGGCTATGGCCATCGCGGGGAAAGGGACCAAGAAAGCCGGAAAGGGGCTCTCACTTCTCGGCGACGGCGACGATGACGCCCGAGGAGTGAATCGAGTTTTAAGGAGGAGGATGTAATTATGAGAAGGCATGACGTGCCGAATTCCGCTTGGCGTACGAGGTGGATCCCCGCAGTCAGGTTGAAACGGGCTCGAATATTCTACGCTGCCAACGTCACCGATGGACATTACCTTTGCCTTTTGCGTACGGCTGCTAATGAGCCGAGCTGCTCGGCTCGGTCCGGTAAAAGTCCGACTCAAACTTGGCTCGTTCGTTAAACGAGTCCGAGCCCAAGCCTGAGCCCAATATGAGGCTCGTTTACACCCGAGCTCGAGCCCGAGCAGCTCACGAGCCCAAACGAGCTCTAGTCTCCCACTAAAAAAATCTTATTTCAGCACCATAATTCATAAAAATCTAACCACAGAGAAAAATAACTCGTTCTGGAGCTCGTAATTGAAATGAGCTTTACGAGCTTAAGCCCGAGTCTTTGCTTTGCCAAGCAAGCTCGAGCTTGAGCCCAATATAGAGCTCGTTACCGAGCCCGAGCCCGAACTTTGGTGAAACGAGCCAAGCTAAGCTCTCCCAGACTCGGGCTCGGCTCGGCTCGGCTCGTTAACAGCCCTACTTTTGCGGAGCCGCATGTGCTCGCGGATCGAGCGGTCTACTCAGAAGATAAGAGCGCGAACGGGTCATTCGGAGGCGGCGGCATCTCTAAAGAGTGGGCCTTCGTCCTGTTTTTATTTATTATTTTTTTAAAATTTTTATTTGCATGAATACTTTTCTAAATATCAAATTTTGCATGAATATCTTTTCAAAATTTATATTTGCATGTATACCCTCATTAAACTCTTTTATTGTACAAATGTCCGTAATATAACGGTTATTCTAACGGTGTTAAGAAAAATCATCTTTATATTAGTTAAAAATAAAATAAATTTTTAAAATTACGCTATTATCCCTGCCTTCTTTTTCTGCTATCGGAATCACGATCTATTTGCATGTTTACCTATTAAGGACATTTTAGTCATTTTAATTTGAAACCGTTAATTTTTTAACGTCGTTATATAGCATGGGTGTATATGCAAAAACAAAAATAAAAAAAGGGTAAAATGGCAAAATAAGTATTTTACGAGGATATACATGCAAATATGAATTTTTAAAGGGTATTAATGCAAAATCCGATATTTAAAAGGGTATTCATGCAAAAAAATAAAATTTATTAAAATGGATCATTCATATATATTTAATATAAACAAAAAACAATGGGTTTCAAAATTAGGCAATTTTTTTCTCCAGCCCACAGGATGTCTCTGAAGTGACTGGCCATATATGAAGCTATCCAGTCCATAACCCCTGCAGTCCTTATTTTTTGATGAGGAAAAAGAGTGGAGTCCTTATCAATGACTGATGTAATCTATAAACAATTTCAGCAACCATTGCCCACTACTTTACATGAAGAACCTTGAGGCCGCTAAGTAGCTAGGCACCTCCAAATTATCCTGCCTTCCTCCGTTCCAAATCTTTCCCGTCTCCACCTTTTTTTCCTTTTTTTTTCCTTTAGTATCTTCTAAGAACATGCCTTCTCTGATATTCTCTCTTGCAATAAGGGGGAAAAAAAGGGAGTCGCATGGAGTGATCTTACATTGTTTTGGTTCATGCTGAAGCAATATTACTCATCAGTATATAAGGCCCTGTTTGGGGGAGCTGTAGGCAGTAGAGCTGTTGGAAGTAGAGCTGTCTGATAGAGCTGTTATAAAAAGCTGTTTGCTGTTTGGTAACTATATTTGTAAAGTGCTGTGACACTTTAACATATGTTTGGTAAACAAAATGAGAAAGTACTTTTGTATGACAAAATTACCATAAAGGACATTGCGTAATAAAACATAACATATATTAATACATAAATATACGATATAGTATAATATTATTGTAATATAAAATAATATTATTATAATATAGCATAATAGTAATATAATTATTAGAGTAAATTAATTTTTGAAAATATAACATAATATTAAATTATTTAACCTAACATATTAATGTATTATGATATAATGTAATATATATATTATATTTATAGCATAATACAATAATAAAGGTATAAAATATTATAATTATTAGTAAAAATTAATTTTTCATAATATAACATAATATTAAATTGTTTGAAATAACATATTAATGTATTATGATGTAATATAATATAATATAATATTTATAGTATAATACAATAATAAAGGTATAAAATATTATAATTATTAGTAAAAATTAATTTTCCATAATATAACATAATATTAAATTATTTAAAATAACATATTAATGTATTATGATGTAATGTAAAATAATATAACATAAAGGTATAAAATATTATAATTATTAGTAACAATTAATATTATAATATAACATAATATTAAATTATTTAAAATAACATATTAATGTATTATGATGTAATGTAATATAATATAATATTTATAGTATAATACAATAATAAAGGTATAAAATATTATAATTATTAGTATAAATTAATTTTTCATAATATAACATACTATTAAATTATTTAATATAACATATTAATGTATTATGATATAACGTATTATAATATTATATTTATAGTATAATACAATAATAAAGGTATAAAATATTATAATTATTAGTATAAATTAATTTTTCATAATATAACATAATATTAAATTATTTAAAATAACATATTAATGTATTATGATGTAATGTAATATAATATTATATTTATAGTATAATAAAATAATAATTGTATAAAATATTTTAATTATTAGTGTACATTAATTTTTCATCATCCGAATGACCATTTATCTTTCTAATAATTTTTCTTGCGGAAGGAAGTTTGACGGCTAGAGTTCTTAGCTCCAACAAATTTTTAGGTTTATAAAGGGACAAACTATGTAATTATTATATTTTAATATGGGCATTTTTGTCAAAAATACAGCTTTCCGACAAAGCTGAAAACAGCATTTTCGGAAAGCTCCAAATTGGAGCTTTTCCCCAAAAGCTGTTTTCAGCTTTCCGCAAAAGCTGAAACAGCTTTTAGAAATTTTACCAAACACCATTTTTTATCTAAAAGTACTTTTGGAGGACCAGAAAGTGCTTTTTGGCCCTCCAAAAGCTCCCCCAAACAGGGCCTAAGTACCTCAGTTCAATCTTTCTTTTTCTCTTTCTTATCACTATACCTTTTTCTCCATTTTTATTTGTATGCCTTGCATCATAGAGAACATAGAATTACCACACAAAAAAAAAAAGGAGGAGAGAGAGAGAACGTACTACTTTAGTGTACGTAACTGGACTCTCAAACTATTTAGGGCCTTAGATATTGTACACTGATGTTTCAAACTACTAATTGGTGCACATTTTGACTTCCATGACTAACTAATCTCTTAACAAACCATATGTAGAAGCAATTCTTAAAGTAATATTTTTAGAATAACTTTTATATCGTTTCTTAGCGATATGGTCAAATTTCAATATATGAGTGAACTGTCATCCAACGATGCTATGTCCACCCTATAAATTTATGCGACAAAACCACCACTCATTATAAAATGGCCAAGATTTCAGGTGACACGAGATCTTACCCCAAGTTGATATTTTCTTTTCTCTTTTTGGTTTTTGACGTACAAGTTCTATCATCCATTCCTTTGGTTCATCTTCCATTATTTTCAACTCTGGCTCGCAAGCAGCTAAAAAGACATAAATAACATTGCATAAAAGTTTCAAACGCATTCCAGATTTTAAACATTTCATGGGCGTGGTCTGCGGTCTTGGGCCTCCAATTCAACCGGCTGAATTTGGGGTCAGGAAAAGGACAAGGAGTTACCTCATGGGCACTTGACCTCAGCCCCCTGATATTTTAACAGAACCAAGAACTGAAAATATATATATAAGATCTTATAGTTGAGTCCAGATCTCCTGTGGTACGATTTTTGTACTATGAAAATTTATACTGTCATAGGTAGCTGCCACATCATCTTGAAGACCTGCAGCTCCTCACTTATATTATGATGTTGAAGAAGAGCCACTTGTATCATGATGACGAGGAAGAGCCATTCGTTTTTAAATGCATAATGTGATAAGTATTCAGAATAGTACAAAATTCTATGGTACAAACCTTTCACACCATCTTGATATGAGGATTTTCCCTGCTCCATCCCAGTCCCTGCGGCCTTGAGGCTCACACCTCTGTTTCCTTCCTGATGATGTCAATGGTAAAGTTTTCCACGCTACAATTACAAAATTGCTGAAGTCATTGCTTTCTATTCATCAGTTCTGCTTTATATCAAGCATTGACATGATATTTGTAAAATGACTGAACCACATCCAGACCCCGCCTGACACTCATAAATCTCACCAATTCTCAACCAGTTCATTGATCTGGGGTTGGATAAAGCAATAACAGATAGCACTACTCCTAAATAAATTATTGCAGATATAAAATTATCAAAGGGGATTGTGAAAATCTAAGAATAAGCCGACCAAAGTTCCAGTAACATCATGATTCCACTATAATAGCTTCACTGCAAAATCTTAAAATTGGCCATCGTTGTACGTCATTATAATATATATATATATATATATATATATATATATATATATATAAAAGCAAAAAAGTTATTTGCCCAAGCCTCTATTCAATCAATTATTATATAGCTTTTTTTTTTCCTAAAACCGGCATTTCATACATTAGGAGTACGGATACATCCAATAATATCTGAAAACAAGTTATGGAGTGTCGTAGGTAACTTCTCCTCTTCAGCCCACAGAGTATTTCCGAAGTGGCAGGCCACAAAAGAAGCCACTTAGTCCGCGGCCCCGTTGGCCTCTCTGAACACATACTTAGCCTAAAAGACCACTCCATCTTTCACCATCACCTAAATATTCCAAAGCAGAAGGTGTCCCCTCCACCATTGCTCAAGCCACCCAAAGATTTAGTTTAAAGAATATATATTTTAGATGAATAATGAAAAATGTTAAAAAGTAACTGTTATTTTTATCATGTAATAGTTGTTAACATAGAATAATAATTAGATGATCGTCAGCCTCTAAATTTTTATTGTCTATAACATTATCAATCCTTATGGAGTTGTTATAATAGCTAACACACTATCATATCAGCATTCATTTAAAATTTTAAGTCAACTTGTCTCCATGGGCGAAGAATAAGCAAGCTCTTTATCCTCTGCTTTGCCTCTTCGACTCAGATACTCTTCCTCCAAGGGTCTAACCCGAACACATGGTTGGGAGTTTAGATTTGGTTTCTTTATACTTATTTATACTTATCCGTGAGCAATGATTCTTCCGACGTAGTTAAAGCTTATGACTTTCTTTCTGTGATGTGCCAGTATTTGTCAAAACTATTGATATCAATTGAGGAGTCTCTATCGCCATAATATGTTGTAGAATTTAGTGGGTATTATTATTCTTCAATTGCGGCCTAGATGTTGATAGCTATAGGCTTATAACCTATATCCGAAGAAAGTTTGAGGCTGACAAACGATGGAGGGTCTAAATAGTAGGGCGTTTATGTCACGGTGGAAAAGTCCTTGCAAGCGAAGCATGTGTATAGAGTGGCCAACACCGCAGTGGATTGGATAGCCTCATATGTGGCCAACCATTTCGGGAATTTTTTTTTTTTTTTTTTGACTTCGGAGATATACTTTGAGGGGAGAAGAGGGAAGTACCCGGTGCGCTCCGAAATATATTATTTTTTATTTTTTTGACGGTATCCGTACCATAATGTATGATGCATCCATTTAAAATATTAATAAAAAAAAAGTGTTTGGAAAGGGTGGATCATGTATCAGTATGACTCCTACGGTTTACCCGTTTGTGAATTTCAAGCAAACTGTTCTCGTATCATGCCTATCGAGGGGGGAAATATTTTTTTATTAATTTCAATTTTTTAACAAATATTAGACTCAATTGCCAACGTTGCTTCTTGAGAAGTACAAGAAAAGGACAAGCAATTGGCTTGCTGAATTTTTGGGATGCATGTTGATGACCAAAGGCAGTAACTGTGAAAGATCAGCTGGAGGAGCCTTGGTTGCAGCTAGAACTCATCCTTGAGGTAATGGAATTATTTGTGTATTATCCATTAGATCGAACAAGATTTGGAGAAATTTGAACGCAAGGCTCATTGATAATTTTGTAGCTTGATTTTAACTTGACAGCAAGCCTAATAAAAGAATATAAATTGGTTTACTGTTCTAATTGGCATTGTCAAGCAAGTCTAATTAGTATTATAATGGTTCATACCATAACTAGAGGATCAATTGGCAATGTCAAGCATATGAAATTACTTTAGACCTTACTATGTACAGCTAATTTTGAGTTGTAACTCTATGCGTGGTTGATACGACATTAGTCTAGGAATAAAAATGAGAACTAGGGTTTACACTAGCAGTCACGCTTCTTTGCTTAGAAGCTAAAAATTTTGGATTTGATTTTTGGATGGTGCATCTCTAAAAATTTGGACTTAAATAATTATTATGTAAATGAATCTCCTTTCTCTTCTCTCAAAAGCATAAAAATGTTGATGCCACATTCTTCTACACATGTCTTGCTTAGTATAGTCCCTTGTATATGTAACAATTTGGTACCCTTCATGATTCAATTTCCATAATGAAATTTGGACCAAGAAATTATTCATTCAGCAAGGTAGCTTGCTCTATATAGTTCTTGAATGGCTTGTCTTAATCAAAAGAAATATCAACTAAATTCAATAACCTTGTACTTCGTTCATGAAAAGTGCACATATACGGGCATGTACGGCATCCGTAACTACTTAAGAAAGTTTTTTTTTTTCGGATGTATGGTTTGGAGTGCATATTTTAGTTATATTAGTACTTTGTTATCTTAATCACAAAGCCTTCAAGACAAGCATGTGAGTGCATCCACCTCAAGCAGAGAATGGCAATTAATTAGTTGACTTAAGGAGGAGTTGAATACTGAAACACAGAAGCTGAAATCATTTGGGTTTGTGTCGTAGATTTTTCACAAAATGATTAGCCGCGTCTCCGATGGAACTTAGTACTTAATAACATCACATGTTTCATGACCGATATTTTAGTTGGATGTTATAGGTGTCGCTGTTTGCTCTTTCTTCATGGAACGTGGGAGCATCCAAGCACCCACCGAGAGAGGTACATTTTGTAATGGCTTAGGAGTTAGTTGAATTAACAAGCTAATGAAACAAAAATGCTTGTTAAGCATTGTCTTATATGATGCCACCGTGACAAATTAAAATCTATCGCTGCTTCAAATGAATAGTAAAAAAATTGCATTGGTGGAAATACAACCTAAAAATTATTATTTATTTTTGTAAAATAGTGTTATAAAAAAAATAATATACTAAAATAAATTTAGAAGATTGAAAAAATCTTATCTGGAGATTAAGACGTGTGATGTATACTGTCCTAAAAATATAATTTGACCCCTATAAACGAGTCTATAGTGGTCTCGTCCCCAAGGTATAAAACTTGGCTCAGCCTAATGTTTCTCTAACAAGCACAATTTTTGAGAGGCTTGACTCGGATGATTTTCTTTAGTTACTCAGAAAAGAAAGAAGAAAATGGAAAAAACTTGGAAGAAGAGAATTTTAGAAAAATAATGTCTCAATCCCGGAAGCACTGTACGGTAAGTGTTATGGGGGAATTGAGCCGCCATGCCCCACGTGATCGGCACGCGTATCCAGGAAAGCTACAGCTGCCCTATGATCCAGCACTCCGACCCCGAGTCGGACCTCCTCGGCTCCGCAGCCCGACCCCGGGTCGGCTGCCCTATGATCCAGCACTCCGACCCCGAGTCGGACCTCCTCGGCTCCGCAGCCCGACCCCGGGTCGGCTGCCCTATGATCCAGCACTCCGACCCCGAGTCGGACCTCCTCGGCTCCGCAGCCCGACCCCGGGTCGGCTGCCCTATGATCCAGCACTCCGACCCCGAGTCGGACCTCCTCGGCTCCGCAGCCCGACCCCGGGTCGGCTGCCCTATGATCCAGCATTCCGACCCCGAATCGGAGATCTTTTGATAACGACAGGCTATTCTCCAGAGGCACGCCGCGGCCTCCTGCTCCACTACTCCCTGCAACGGCTGTACCCGATGCTGCCCACGATCTCCTGTATCGACCGTACAAAGCGGAGCTCCACTACGCCCTGCCATGACCGTACCCGGCGCTGCTCCACGACGCCCCGTAACGGCCATGTCAGTGGCCATTCTATCGTGCCCCACGACGACAAACCCCCCTGAGAGACCTCCCAGCCAGGCATATATGCGGCTGGGGGGAGAAGGGGGGGGGTAAGCAATACCTCCCAGAGCACTCTCTCCCACTTGTGATTATCATCTCTCCTCCTCCAATCTCCTCTGACTTGACCGTCGGAGGGCCATCACCACCCTGGTGGTGGTGCAAGGCTTGTTTGCAGGTTCCTTGGCGGAAGGTGGAGCGCAACCAGCACCAACCAAGACAACTCAGGCGGAACCCCGTTCACACCGTCGTGTCAATCGTTCTCGGTTTGGACCACCAGCAACAGTTGGCGCTAGAGGAAGGGCCGAATCTCAGAACGATCGTAATGGCACGGCGAGGTGGTCGCGGAGCTTCCAATGCTTCCGGTCGCGGAGCCTCTCGCGCCTCTGGCCGGGAGGCTGCTGCGTCCCCAACACACTCTCAGCAGCATTCCACCGCTTCTCCTCCCATTCAGACGGTCGAACCTGCTCAGTTCGACCAGCTAGCCCAGCAGGTTCGCACCCTCGCGGAGGCAGTGCAGAATCTGCAGGGTGTGATCTCTCGGGTGCCGCAGCGGGCTCAGGAGCCGCTGCTCCCCGAGCACTCGCCTCTTCCTCACAACCCGCGCTCCTTCCTCTCCCATGGAGAGGAGCGCCGGTGCGGGGAGGATTCTCGAGTGCGGTCCATTCTGCCAGGACCTTCTCATCGGAGCTGCGCGGGGTACGAGAGGCGGACCCGGGCGCGTTCTCAGACACCCCAGTCCTCGAGGGGCCCGCACTCCAGTCGGTCCCCCTCGCGCCGCTCCTTCTCTCCCACCCACCGGTCGCGCTCCCTGGACCGGCGGGTGGACGATCTCCACAGACAGCTCCAGGTCCTGAAGGGCCACTCCAAAGATCCCTTCGCCGACTTGGAAATCTCCTCCCAGCCGGCGCTTGCCTCAAGGATCCTGCGAACCCTAAACCCGCCGGGGTTCAAAATGCCGGCGATCGAACCCTACGACGGGGCGGCGGACCCACGGGACCACGTGGAGAGTTTCAGGACTCTTATGCTCCTCCATGGAGCATCGGATCCTCTCCTCTGCAAGGCCTTCCCGGCGACCCTCCGCGGCCCGGCAAGGGCGTGGTTCGCCGGCCTGGAGGCTAATTCCATCCAGTCCTTCCACCAGTTCACCCGTCTCTTCATCAGCCATTTCGCCGTCAGTAGCCGGCGAAGACTGGTCTCCGACTCCCTCTTCGATGTCCGGCAGAACGAGGGAGAGAGCCTGCGGGATTATCTCACCCGCTTCAACAAGGCAACACTGGAGGTCCGGAATTTGAGCCAGGAGGTGGCTCTCTCAGCCCTGAAGCGAGGCTTCCGGAAGGGCAGACTCACCTTCTCCCTGGACAAACGTCTGCCGCGGAGCTTCCCGGAGCTGTTGTCTCGGGCAAACCAGTATGCAGACGCCGAGGAGGCAGCCTCCCACCGGAACAAGGAGGCCGCCGAAGCCCCTCTAAAGCCCGGGAAGAAAAGGCGAAAAGAGGCACCCCAGAGGAGGAGCCCGACGCCTCAACGCCGGCGCAGAAGCCCGTCACCAGCAAGGAACCACGGCGCCACACGCCCTCGTTCTCCGCACCGACGCTTCAACCGGTACACCCCACTCCTGGCCCCCCGGGCCCAGATCCTCATGGAGGTCAAGGGGCGGGAGGACCTCCCGGCCCCGAGGCAGATGAAGAAGATCCCTGGGAGGAAGCCTTCTCGGGCGTACTGTGAGTACCACCGAGACCACGGCCACGATACCGAAGACTGCTTCCAGCTTCGGGACGAGATCGAGGCTCTCATTCGCCGAGGACGTCTCGGTCGATATGTAAACGACCGACGTCCCCCCGCAGACCCGCGTCCAGCCAACCCGGCCCCTCAGGAGCCTCGGGAGCAGAATCGACCCGTTGCGGGAGTGATCCACACCATCACTGGGGGCTGCTCTCGGCCCGTGAGGAACGCAGGGGGCTCGGCGGAAGTATCAGGAGTGGCCGTCGCGAAGAGGCAGCGGGTCGGAAATGTAATCACTTTTTGTGATGAAGATGTAAAGGGGGTTCAGACTCCCCACGATGACGCCATGGTGATCTCTCTCACTATGGCGGACTATGATGTAAGGCGTGTTCTTGTGGATAGTGGAAGCTCAGCTGATATTTTGTATTACGAGGCCTTCCAAAAGATGGGCTTTTCCCGACAATTGTTGCACAAAACATCCACCCCCCTCATAGGATTCACTGGAGACGCTATCTCGGCCGAAGGTGTCATCGAGCTGCCTGTGACTGCGGGCATTGCACCCGCAGAAGCCACGGTGCGGCTCGGGTTCTTGGTCGTCCGTGTCCCCTCGGCCTACAACGCTATCCTCGGACGACCCGGACTGAACGCCCTTCGCGCGGTGGTTTCTACCTACCATTTGCTCATGCGGTTCCCCACAGCGGCCGGGATTGGAGAGGTCCGAGGTGACCAGCCGACCGCACGGCAGTGTTTCCTAGCAACTCTCAAAGGGAAGAAGCCCATGGAGGCCCTAAGCGTCGAGTCACTTGACGCCAGAGACGAAGTGGCCTTGCGGCACGGGGAGCCGGCCGAGGGCGTAATCGAAGTTCCCCTCGAAGAAGACCGCCCGGACCGCACGGTCCGGGTCGGCGCCAACCTCGACTTGGAAGCTCGGCTCCGGTTAGTGGAATTACTCCGAGCCAATGCAGATGTGTTTGCCTGGTCGGCGGCCGATGTACCTGGGATCGACCCGGAGGTCGTTTCTCACGCCCTCAACGTCGACCCGACCCACCGACCAGTAAAGCAAAAGAAGAGACACTGTGCCCCGGATCGGATCCGGGTGGTCGACCAGGAGGTAGACAAACTCTTGGAGGCAGGTTTCATAAGAGAGGTGAGCTACCCCGAGTGGCTGGCAAACGTCGTACTTGTCCGGAAGGCGAGCGGGAAGTGGAGGATGTGCGTCGACTACACCGACCTGAACAAGGCGTGCCCCAAGGATAGCTTTCCGCTTCCACGGATAGACCAACTGGTCGACGCGACTTCCGGATATCAGCTACTGTCTTTTATGGACGCCTTCTCCGGCTACAACCAAATAATGATGGCTCCACAGGACGAGGAGAAAACTGCCTTCATAACAGACCGGGGGCTGTACTGTTACAAGGTAATGCCCTTCGGTCTGAAGAACGCTGGCGCCACTTACCAGCGCCTCGTCAATAAAATCTTCAAGGAGCAGATCGGCCGGAATATGGAGGTGTACGTGGACGATATGCTGGTAAAAAGCCGCCATGCAGACCAGCACATTGCAGATCTGGAGGAGACTTTCACCACCTTGCGAAAGTTTCGCATGAAGCTAAACCCAGCGAAGTGCGCTTTTGGTGCTTCGGCCGGGAGGTTCCTCGGTTTCATTGTCAACCAGCGCGGGATCGAGGCCAACCCGGACAAGATCAAAGCCATCCAAGATATGTCCCCTCCGACCAAAGTGAAGGAGGTTCAGGAGCTCGCTGGAAGGGTCGCCGCGCTCGGACGATTTGTGGCAAAGTCGGCCGAACGCTGCCAACCATTCTTCAAGGTGTTGAAGCGCCCAAAAGACTTCCTCTGGACGGCCGAATGCCATGCGGCGTTCGACCAGCTCAAGGAGTACATGGCGTCTCCTCCCCTGTTGTCCAAGCCGCAAGAGGGGGAGATGCTCTACCTTTACCTGGCGGTCTCCCCAACCGCAGTCAGCGCAGTACTGGTTCGGGAAGAGGCAAGACTTCAGAAGCCTGTATACTACATCAGCCGAGTCCTCCGGAATGCCGAGACGCGGTACACGAAGGCTGAGAAGATCGCCTTCGCGCTGCTGACTGCGACCAGGAGGCTTCGCCCCTATTTCCAGGCTCATTCTGTCACCCTTTTGACCGATCAACCACTGCGGCAGATTCTCAGCAATCCAGAGAATGCGGGACGGCTGGTGAAGTGGGCAGTAGAACTTGGTGAGTTCGACATCCGCTACCAGCCCCGACCAGCCATCAAGGCCCAGGTACTCGCGGACTTTCTCGCTGAGTGCACTGTGCAGGAGGCGGAACCTAAGCCGCCGGAGACACCCAGCCTCGATCTCCCGATCTGGACGCTCCACATTGACGGGTCGTCGAACCCTGAAGGTGGAGGGGCTGGGCTGGTCCTCACCAATCCCGATGGAGTGATAGCCGAGTATGCCTTGAGGTTCGGATTTCCAGTGACCAACAATGAGGCGGAGTACGAGGCCCTAGTCGCGGGACTCAAACTCGCCAAGGAGCTCGGCATCCGGCGTCTGAAAGTCTTCACCGACTCCCAGCTGGTGGTCGGGCAGGTTCGAGGGGAGTTCGAGGCGCGGAGCCCGACCATGCAGAGCTACGTCCGGAAGGTGCAAACACTCATTCCCGACCTCGGCAGTGTTGACATTCAGCAGGTCCCGAGGAGCGAAAATGCCAGGGCCGACAGGTTGTCCCGCCTAGTGGACGCAGACGCGCACAACTTGTCGAGGGCAATCTACCTGGAGACCCTGGATGCCCCGAGCATTGACGGGGCTGGAGCGGTGATGGCAATTGATCCGGAGCCGTCTTGGATGGACCCGCTCGTCGCCTACCTCGCCGAAGGAATCCTCCCTGAAGACGAAGATCAGGCCCGGCGGCTTGTAAAGAAGTCCGCCCACTACGTACTTTATGAAGGGAGGCTGTATCGGACCTCGTTTACCGCCCCCCTCTTAAGGTGCCTCCGCCCCGCGGAAGCGGCCTACGCCCTCGGCGAAGTCCACGAAGGCATCTGCGGATCGCACTTGGGGGCTAGGTCCTTGGCGCATAAGATCATGAGGCAAGGCTACTATTGGCCGACCTTGATGGAGGACTCGAAGGACCACGTGCGGAAATGCGACGCCTGCCAGCGCCACGCCAACGTCCAGAGAGTCCCCTCTGTCCCCTTGGCGCCAATCACCGCGCCCTGGCCCTTCGCACAATGGGGAATGGATATCCTCGGACCATTCCCCGTCGCTTCGGCCCAGCGGAAATTTTTGATTGTCGCCATCGACTACTTCACCAAGTGGGTGGAGGCAGAGCCACTGGCCACCATCACGGAGGCACAAGTCCGGAAGTTCGTGAAGAAGAACATCATTGTCCGATTTGGAGTACCTCGGGTCCTCATCTCGGATAACGGTCGACAGTTTGATAACAAGCACTTCCGGGACTTCTGCGAGGAATTTGGGATCGAGCATCGGTTCACATCCGTGTCGCATCCCCAAACCAACGGCGAGGCCGAGGTCACAAATCGGACAATCCTCCAAGGTATCAAAGCGCGGATCGGCCGGACGGGGCAAGCTTGGGTCGAGGAACTCGAGAATGTCCTTTGGGCGTATCGGACCACACAACGGACTCCTACTGGAGAGACGCCTTTCAGCCTAACCTATGGCACGGAAGCCGTTGCCCCCGTGGAGCTCGGACTCCCCTCGCCTCGGGTGGCCGCGCACCGACCCGAGGCCAATTCAGAGCAACTCCGAGGGAACTTGGATCTCTTGGAAGAGGCAAGGGAAATGGCTCAGGTACGGATGGCAATGTATCAGCAGAGGGTGGCCCGATATTACAACTCCAAAGTCCGACCGAAGCTTTTCAGAATTGGAGATCTGGTGCTGAGGCGAGCTAAGGCATCTCAACCTACGGAAGGTGGGAAGCTAGCGCCAAATTGGGAAGGCCCGTATAAAGTTCGTTGGGTAAACCGACCTGGCTCCTACCAGTTGGAAGCCCTAGATGGCCGAGAAATTCCAAGGGGCTGGAATTCCGCTAACCTGCGGATGTATTACCAGTAGAACAACAAGGCCAGAAAGACAATTTAAAAAGGTGCAATACTTTTCATTTCAATAATTTCTGGTTACAGTGGCGTGCTCGTGTGATTACAAGGAATTCCCAGAGGGGAATTAGGGAGTAAAGAAAGTAAAGAAGAGGTGGGGACCCAAACCCTCAACCCAGGGCGGCTGCAGTCCCACCAGAAGTGGGTGCTTCTAACCGGAGGCGCCATCCAGCACCTCACCAAAAAGAGGAGGAGCCGCCGCAGAAGAAGCTCCCGCTGCCCCCAGGGGAACGCCGCCTCCAAAGGATATTCCCATCTTCCCCAGTGGTAGGAAAGAGAAGGGATTCGAGGGGGAAGAGTATATGGAGGCGCGGTCCCGGATTGAGCGTCCGGCGCAGAGCTCAACCGGGAGGCTGAACTTCAAGGAGGGGAGATGTGATCCCGGATGAAACGCCTAGAGCGGAGTTCCGCCGGGGAGACCCTCCTTGTTGATCCCAGATGAAACGGCTAGTTGGCTGAAGTTGTAAGGGGAGCGCCTCCCCTTTCCTTCGACAGGAGTCTCTCAGTCATATGCCAAGGAGGAGGTCCGCGATCCATGGCAACCTGCAGCTCCGGCTTAGCAAATTCCATCGTACCTGCACCTGTATTTATAGCCAAGCTGCGGCCCCCTGGTAGTTCCGATACGGGTGGCTCCAATAAATGCAGGCGCACTGAATCCGGAGCCGTTCCGGCTCCCGAGGCGTATCTCCCCGCGATTTCCTAAGCGTCATTCTCCTTAAATCGCATTCTTTGTGCAGGACGATCCGGGTGACGTATACCCCTAGGTCCACGTGTCTCCGCTCGCGCCCAGGCCGCATCCTCCTCGAAGAACCCGCGTATCGCGGCCGCTCAACTAACACTCCTCACCAGCAGCAACTGGCGATCCGATTTCCCAGGTAACGCATTAATTAGCGTTTAATACCCTTCTCGTGTTCCCCCCAGGCAACGCTTGGAGGAGAGGAGAAACACGGTCGCGGCTGGGCACAGAGAAACCCCGATGGGCGGCGAGCGACAAGTGGCCGACCAACGAGTGGAATTTCCCTGAGGCTTGACAACCCTCAGATGCCTGGCTAACCCGATGATCATCCCGGGAGCAGACTAGCCGGAAGCCCCGACCGGTCGCCTCGGCTTGCGCCAGCCTAGGCCGACCAACGAGCGGAATTTCCCTGAGGCTTGACACCCTCGGATGCCTGGCTAACCCGATGATCATCCCGGGAGCAGACTAGCCGGAAGCCCCGACCGGTCGCCTCGGCTTGCGCCAGCCTTGGCCGACCAACGAGCGGAATTTCCCTGAGGCTTGACAACCCTCAGATGCCTGGCTAACCCGATGATCATCCCGGGAGCAGACTAGCCGGAAGCCCCGACCGGTCGCCTCGGCTTGCGCCAGCCTTGGCCGACCAACGAGCGGAATTTCCCTGAGGCTTGACAACCCTCAGATGCCTGGCTAACCCGATGATCATCCCGGGAGCAGACTAGCCGGAAGCCCCGACCGGTCGCCTCGGCTTGCGCCAGCCTAGGCCGACCAACGAGTGGAATCTCCCGAGGCTCGGCCCTCGGATGCCTGGCTAACCCGATGATCATCCCGGGAGCAGACTAGCCGGAAGCCCCGACCGGTCGCCTCGGCTTGCGCCAGCCTAGGCCGACCAACGAGTGGAATCTCCCGAGGCTCGGCCCTCGGATGCCTGGCTAACCCGATGATCATCCCGGGAGCAGACTAGCCGGAAGCCCCGACCGGTCGCCTCGGCTTGCGCCAGCCTTGGCCGACCAACGAGTGGAATCTCCCGAGGCTCGGCCCTCGGATGCCTGGCTAACCCGATGATCATCCCGGGAGCAGACTAGCCGGAAGCCCCGACCGGTCGCCTCGGCTTGCGCCAGCCTAGGCCGACCAACGAGTGGAATCTCCCGAGGCTCGGCCCTCGGATGCCTGGCTAACCCGATGATCATCCCGGGAGCAGACTAGCCGGAAGCCCCGACCGGTCGCCTCGGATTGCGCCAGCCTTGGCCGACCAACGAGTGGAATCTCCCGAGGCTCGGCCCTCGGATGCCTGGCTAACCCGATGATCATCCCGGGAGCAGACTAGCCGGAAGCCCCGACCGGTCGCCTCGGCTTGCGCCAGCCTTGGCCGACCAACGAGCGGAATTTCCCTGAGGCTTGACAACCCTCAGATGCCTGGCTAACCCGATGATCATCCCGGGAGCAGACTAGCCGGAAGCCCCGACCGGTCGCTTCGGCTTGCGCCAGCCTTGGCCGACCAGCGAGCGGAAGAATTTCCTGAGGCCTAACCCTCGGATGCCTGGCTTAGCGCCGGAAGAATTTCCTGAGGCCTAACCCTCGGATGCCTGGCTTAGCGCCGGAAGAATTTCCTGAGGCCTAACCCTCGGATGCCTGGCTTAGCGCCGGAAGAATTTCCTGAGGCCTAACCCTCGGATGCCTGGCCTAGCGCCGGAAGAGTTTCCTGAGGCCTAACCCTCGGATGCCTGGCTTAGCGCCGGAAGAGTTTTCTGAGGCCTAACCCTCGGATGCCTGGCTTAGCGCCGGAAGAATTTCCTGAGGCCTAACCCTCGGATGCCTGGCTTAGCGCCGGAAGAATTTCCTGAGGCCTAACCCTCGGATGCCTGGCTTAGCGCCGGAAGAATTTCCTGAGGCCTAACCCTCGGATGCCTGGCCTAGCGCCGGAAGAGTTTCCTGAGGCCTAACCCTCGGATGCCTGGCTCAGCGCCGGAAGAGTTTCCTGAGGCCTAACCCTCGGGTGGCCTGGCTTAGCGCCGGAAGAATTTCCTGAGGCCTAACCCTCAGATGCCTGGCTTAGCGCCGGAAGAGTTTCCTGAGGCCTAACCCTCGGATGCCTGGCCTAGCGCCGGAAGAGTTTCCTGAGGCCTAACCCTCGGATGCCTGGCTCAGCGCCGGAAGAGTTTCCTGAGGCCTAACCCTCGGATGCCTGGCTTAGCGCCGGAAGAATTTCCTGAGGCCTAACCCTCGGATGCCTGGCTTAGCGCCGGAAGAATTTCCTGAGGCCTAACCCTCGGATGCCTGGCTTAGCGCCGGAAGGAGTTTCTTGAGGTTTAACCCTCGGATGCCTGGCCTAGCGCCGGAAGAACTTCGGGAATCAAAAGTCAGCAAGAAGCAACCAAGAGCTAAAAAAAAAAAAAAAAAAAAAAAAAAAAAAAGAGGACGAGGGCGAGATGAAGAAATATTCAACGTGCATTAATTTTCAGGGCCGAGGCCCATACAATTGGGCAAAACGCCGACATACAAAAATAAAAAAGACAATGAAAGGTACAAGAGGTCAGCTTGGAGGAACTCCCGGGTCGGGAACGCCGGGCTCGTCCGCGGGAGGTAGGGAAGCAGCAGGAGAACCAGCAGGCGATGGCGCCGGAGAGGAGTCCAGGAGGGAGATCTCGCTCAGGTCAACTTCGGGATACTTAGCCGACACCCTTGCCAGGCCCTCCTCGAAGCCCAAGGTGAAGGCTTCGGCCCCCGCGTCCGACGCGTCATGGACAAACTCGTCAGACTGGCGATAGGTCCGCACTGCCTCCGACATATCATGGGCGAACTCGGCGGACTGGCGATAAGCCTCTACCGCCTGACGCCCGATTTCCGCCCTCTTCTCGGCCAGCTCCGCCTCAGCTCGCTCCATAATCTGAGCCTTGGCCTCCAAGACCTTCGCCACAATCCGGCCTTCGGCCTCAGAGGAGACCCTCAGCAGATCAGCCTGAGCCTCTTTATGCTTCGCCTCGGTAGCAACCCGAGCGGCCTCGGCTTCCTTCAGGCGCGAACGGAGCTCTTGGACGTCCGTGCATGACTTCTCCAGGGCCGACTCCAGTTCGCCTAGTTTGGCTTCAAAAGAGCGGATTCGGACGCAGGCGTTGTCGGCAGACCGCTGGGCCTTCTCCCACCGCTCTCGATAGTCCGCGATCTTCCGGGACTGCTTTTCAGCCCGTTCCTCCGCCTTCTTGACCCTGCTTTCGAGGCCCGAGGCGGCTTTGAGTTGCTCCCGAGCCTCTGACAGTTGCTCCTCCAGGGCGGCGAAGCCGAGTGCCCGCTCTTCGGCCTCCCGGAGCCTCGCCTCGAGGTCCCCGGTCGTCCTGCCTGCCGCAGCCCGGCCTCCCCCTTCCATTGCTTTCAGCCGGTCCTCGGCCTTCGCCAAAAGCCCCGCCTGTTCCTTGTAGCACTCCTCCAGACGGATCATGTACTGGGCGAGCTAAGAAATAGGAAAAATAAGGGAGTCAGGCGGAGAACAACAGAGCCAATAAATGGTGAAAGACGGCCAGAAGAACACTCACCGACATGAGACAGACGCAGCTGGCGGCCCCAACGTCAGAGACATCCAACTCCCGGACCCGCCGACGGTCCTTCTCCAGCAACACTGTTTCGATGAGATTTCGGGCGCCATCGGTAGTGAAGGCAGACCCCGATTTCTCCCCGGAGCCGGATGGTGGTTCTGCAGCCTTACCCTTATCCATCGCCTGGGGAAGAGTCCGGCTGATCGCGCTCGGGGCGGGGGTCGCCCCAGGAATTGATAGGGTCCCGCTCGGCCGGGGCCTCGGCGCGTCCCTCCTCGAGTCATCAGGAGCCGACCGAGTCGAAGGCCGGGTCGGGGACCGATCACGTCCGACCCGTCCGTCTTGAGCAGGCTCAGGTGGCACCTCCGGAGTAGCGGCAACCTTACCACCGGAGGGCTGATACAGCGTCAGCTGCCGGTCGGTGCCCACGACATCTCCCTGACCGGTGGGCCCGGACTCGTCGGTCGGCATCGGAGGTATCTCCTTACGGGACTTCTTCGCCGGTGGGGCCCCGCTCGGAAGAGCTCGTTTCCTCCTCCGGACTGCTTCCAGCAGGGACGCCCTACCAACAGCCTTCGACTTCACCGACCGCATGACGTCGTCGACCTCTGCAAGAAGGACGGGATGGTCAGGGACTGAGAAACCGAAAGGAAGAAGGAACGAAAGAGAAGAAAAGAGCTAAAGAAACGATGGCGGACTCACGGTCGGTGGGGACCGAGCTCAAACCGACGTTCACCAAGGTATCCTCAGAAATAAGGCGGCCCACCGGGGGAAGCTGGCCCTCGGCGACCAACCCCTTCAAGGCGGCGACGCCCTCGGATTCCTCCCTCGACAACTTCGACAGGCCAATTGGGGACTTCACCGGCGTCCCCCAGATTGCCCTGATTTCCCAGGAGGGGTCTGCATCAACGAAAAAGAAGCGCTCCTTCCAGTGGTGAATGGAGGTAGGACCCTCCTTGACAAGGCCGCACCCTCGCCGCGCTGCGAAGCACCACCACCCTTTGTCCTGGGGGTGGCCGCTCAGGCCGTAGAGCTCCCAGAAAACGTTCAAGGTGGCGGGAATCGCATGCAAGCGACAGAGAACCTGGAAGACCGTCAGAGCACGCCACGAGTTCGGCACCAGTTGCGTCGGTGCCATTCCTAAACCCCGGAGCACCTGTAAGACTAGGTCTGAAGGGGGAAAGCGGAACCCGGCCTGGAGGATGCCCTCATTGATGGCGATCTTCCCTCGAGGAGGATGAGACATCCTCTCCTCAGGCCCTGGGAGCGTGACATTGCAGGCCTCGGGAAGGTGGTACCGAGCCACAAATCCGTCTAAGTCCTCGGCGACCAGTTTTGACTTGATGCTATCTGCTCCCACTTCGCCCATCCCTAATGGCCAATCTACGGTCAGGACGGGGTCAAGAAGGAGGGAAAGGCCGGAACGACTGGGGTGCACTAGTACAAAAAGAAAAAGTATGAAGAGCTCAAAGTAGAAGAGTGGGAAACTCACTTGAAGAGGAGGAAGAACGGCTCCGAGAGCGTCAAAGGAAAAGCAAGCGAACGTTTCGGCGGCAACAATGGTAGCGCAAAGGAGAAACTCGAAAATGTCCGTAAAGAAGAAGACGGACGGGGGAGGGCCCCCGATTAAATAGGCGAAAGGGCAAGTGACACCTCGATGACGCCAGAAGACGCCTGGCCGCCGAAGGGTCGCTCGCACCCCAAAGGCGAATCGACACCATTAAGGAAGGATGTCCGCCGAAATCCTCAGGTTGCCAGGTCAGCAGCAACCGCCATACGCCATAAAGAAGGCGGGAAGCTTGAAGCGCGCGCGCCTCTCCGAAGGATGGCGGCAATCTCGAAACATCACTCCCTTCACCTGTTCCCCTTCTGGTTCCAGGCTCGGAAGTGGGGGGCTACTGTTATGGGGGAATTGAGCCGCCATGCCCCACGTGATCGGCACGCGTATCCAGGAAAGCTACAACTGCCCTATGATCCAGCACTCCGACCCCGAGTCGGACCTCCTCGGCTCCGCAGCCCGACCCCGGGTCGGCTGCCCTATGATCCAGCACTCCGACCCCGAGTCGGACCTCCTCGGCTCCGCAGCCCGACCCCGGGTCGGCTGCCCTATGATCCAGCACTCCGACCCCGAGTCGGACCTCCTCGGCTTCGCAGCCCGACCCCGGGTCGGCTGCCCTATGATCCAGCATTCCGACCCCGAGTCGGAGATCTTTTGATAACGACAGGCTATTCTCCAGAGGCACGCCGCGGCCTCCTGCTCCACTACTCCCTGCAACGGCTGTACCCGATGCTGCCCACGATCTCCTGTATCAACCGTACAAAGCGGAGCTCCACTACGCCCTGCCATGACCGTACCCAGCGCTGCTCCACGACGCCCCGTAACGGCCATGTCAGTGGCCATTCTATCATGCCCCACGACGACAAACCCCCCCGGAGAGACCTCCCAGCCAGGTATATATGCGGCTGGGGGGAGAAGGGGGGGTAAGCAATACCTCCCAGAGCACTCTCTCCCACTTGTGATTATCATCTCTCCTCCTCCAATCTCCTCTGACTGGACCGTCGGAGGGCCATCACCACCCTGGTGGTGGTGCAAGGCTTGTTTGCAGGTTCCTTGGCGGAAGGTGGAGCGCAACCAGCACCAACCAAGACAACTCAGGCGGAACCCCGTTCACACCGTCGTGTCAATCGTTCTCGGTTTGGACCACCAGCAACAATTTCTATGTGCTTGATATGGAGAATGGTGATCAAACTGCTCCTATTTTGTTAGGAAGACCATTCTTAAAGACATCCAAGACT